>NW_019384308.1:121501-257586 GCF_000671375.1 Centruroides sculpturatus
TTTAAAAATAACAGTAATAATATCTTATAATTTTTTTAGAAAATAAATACGAACTCGTGAAATAAACAAACAAATAAAATAAAAAAAATATAAAAAAAACCGGTCGTCTGCTTCCGTTATTGCGTAACTCTACACGATTTAGGTCGGCAGATGGCGTAGTGTCGCCATAACTTTATCGTTTGGTATCGCAACGTGACTTACAGTTTCGTCTGTCGCTTGGAGGAAGTTTAGTCATTAATTTGACACTTGAGAAGATGACGAGTATCATATTTGAAAGGTCTTATCCTGGTTATGATAACGATGGTTTAATATTTGATTTTGACGATCCCGATATATCAAACTCGAACAATCGCAATTCGTTAGGTAAGTAACGTTTCCGTTGCTTTGTTTATAACCTTATATATCATTTATTTGACGTTATAAAGGCTTGACAGTTGCTATTTACTCGACTATAAACGTTTAAATCGCATTATTTTTAACTGTAAACTTGGTGGCGCGTCATTCTATGGGCAAGATATGAGGGCAAATAATAGATTGGTTTGCCCCCCTTATATATTACCCATAGGATAACGCAGTGCCTCAAACCAATCTTGGTTTGGAGCCCCCCGTTTAGAGAAGGCCCCATTTTCCCCCAAAGAAAAATCTCTGAAGTCAACACCTATGTGGGGCCCTAATTCATATTTACCAGGGCCTCGTGAAGTTATAACATGCCACTGTGTAAAGAGTAAAATTACAGTTCTGAATGAGAGGTTGGATTCACCGAAAAGACTTCGGCTGCCTCGTTCGTGTACTATAAAGGCATTAAAACATAAAATGTGATGATAAATAACGGTGTTAGTCATCGGTAAGGATATAAATATGTCGCGTGCAATCCCACGTAAGTTTAAATTCTTGTAGAGGATTATATAATGTATTTGTAAATGTTATATTCAATTATTATCTTTTAAAAACTTTTTTAATAACAAACATTATTCAAATGCATTGCAGAACTATTTTCTTGCATAAATCAGCACTTGTACTTGTTACAAAGTTCACAATAACATAAAATGTAGTCATTTATATTAAAAGCCAGAATTTAAATTTTACAATTTTTTTTTTCCCCTCCCATTTTAAACAATGAAAGTAAAATTCCATTCTTTAATGTAACTCTATTGACAATTTATTCTGTCAAATGTATAGAATTGGTAATAATAAAACTGATTTAGAAATATTTTAAACTATATAAGGTAATTCTCTTATTTGTTTAATGTATTAAACAAATAAGAATTACTACATATTACATTTGGTTAGCTTTAAAATTAATGATACTTGGAAACAAGCTGATAAGTGTGGCTATGAGATAAGATTTGGAAAATTTATAATGATTATTTAAACAATTTCTACAGATTAATTAAAAATAATCCAATTATCTAATTTTTAAACATTACAAATGCACTGATGATGCTTTTCCCCCCTTTTTTCATCTTTGTTTCTATTAATTTTGGTAATGAAATTTTATATTTAAGTTTTATTTAGAATCTTGGATACATGTACCATATACAGTTCTTATCACTAAAAGTTAAGAATGCTCAAGACAGATTTTTGTTTAGTCTATTCTAGCATTCATCTGTGTTGCCAAAACTATCGTCCAATAATCTTTTTCCCTGGTCAAAATGTGTTCTATTGCCAAAATCATCAAATTGGAATTGACTTCTTTGCATTATTTTTAAAGATTTACTTCTAGTTATTTCCTGAATTTTACTTCCGTAACATTTATACTCTATGCAGAAAACAAAATACCTATTAGTTTATCCTTAATGTAAGTTGGAAACAATGAGTGTCATCTGAATCATTTGTATGCTTCCAAAATTAGTATATGTAACAACAAAAATTGAAATAACATTGAAAGATTTATTTAAATATTTTTGAAGAATGTTGAGTGATAAAATTTGCTATACAAAATTAATAAATGATTATCTAGTAGTTGAATAATGGATATTGAAAATAATAGTTTTAATACAATAAGAATACAGCACTGTTTGAACATAAGATATGGCTGAACTAGTTTCTTTATTGAGATTCAAGGACATTTCCTGGTTGGCTGTCACAGAGATGCAAAGAATATTTTCAGAATACATTGAAAGAAGATAAAAAGTTTTTAATTTATTAATTTAAAATCTACAATAGTTGTCAGCAATGATTTGTTTTTTTTTTGTTTTTGTTTTTTTTTAGCTTGATTTACTAGAGATTTTGTTATAAACAATTAGTAGTTTCTTTTTCTTACTTTAGCTTATTGTTTATACCAAAAAAAACTACAGAAAATACATTTACTAAACAATGTGCAGTAGTTACTTTCACTTAATCTTATAGTTAGGGTGGAAAGGGAAGGATAACTTAATTCTGTTACTGCCCTAGTTGAGTCAGTGCTTTCTAATGAAATTCTCTTTTTTCCAAACCACCCAGAAATGTCAAGAAAGTAGGAAAATGTTTTGATATTTCTCTAACGTTACTACTTCCTGGTCGAAAATGTTTCTAGATAAATAGGTCGGTGGTTTTGACATTTTAAAATGAAACGTGGCCTCTTTGGTTAAATGGAAAGAAGAAAAAAAAATTAACTTTTCTATCCTTCACTTTCCTGTCATTAATATCTGGTTTTTGCCATGGGTCAAACACCTTTTGACATTTTCCTTCCTGCCTTTTAAGGAAATTGTAATTTTAGTTAGGTAATGATTGATCAATTATATACATTTTTAATGCTTTTAGTTCTGTTCTGTTGTAGTTTGCATCCGTTTTAGTAGATGGCTTATTCTAAGTTTAAAACGTATCATGTTGAGAAACATTAAAATATTCATTTTTAATAAGGTTATATAATAGTTTAATTATGTGGAATTTGAATGAAAAGATTTACTAAGTACGTGTAACTGAGAACTGCATTTTGTTAATTATATAATTATATACTTCTTTATACTAAATTTTCTGAAATTTAACTATTAAACTAGTTAAATTTTTGCTTTTTTTTAAATCAAAATTTCAACCAAATTTTAGGCTTTGATGAAATTTAACTGAATCATTAATAAATTGGAAACCATCTGTAAGCTTTCAATTTTTTGATAAATTTGCAGTTCATCATTTTATGATAAAGTAAATTTCCTTTATAAGCATGATTGCTTCACCTTATCACAAAGCTAGTAGATGATAAAACTTTTATATTTATTTATGATCATTAAAATAATTAAAAGCAACTTTTAGTCATTAAATACGGTGATTTTTGTAGTTGTAATTCTGGCATTATTTTTAATTAATCTGTGATTTTAAAAACAATTACTCAAACTCTAGGGGGCTAATATAATAATGTAATTGTAAACAATACATATTCCCCCCCTATCTACAGGTGGTAAACATTATTATTCTAGCCAAATCTTTTGATCATTGTAGTAAACAATTCAAATCTCTCTCTCTACCTAGAATAGCAAAAGCTTAATTTAACTACAGATAAACAGGTCCTTTTTTTTCTCACTCGAAAAACATTATCGCTCGACAGTTTAATATCATTTCTGTATTCTTAGAAAAATAATTTTCTTAGCAACGTGTGTAATAAGTAAACAAATTTTCACCGCGTAAAAAAACAGCTATAGATTGCTTCTGGGTACAAACACGTGTTTACTCGTTCTATAAATATGTATAGAGTGGCTACTTATCGCTAGAGATCCTTAAAAATTATGGAATTTTTTCCCCCTTCCTCTCTTGTGGAAAAGCGAAGATTACAAATGTATATCTTTGCGTAATGATTACGGAATGTGTTACTTCACAATTTACGTTCCGTTCTATTTTAAGATTAGAAAAAGTTTCGACTAATGCACTGTAAACAATAAAACACGAAACAGTTTCTCTAGAAATTTAACGATAAGGACAGATATCGAAATCTTTACGTACACTATTTTATCACATGAACTCAATTTAACTGATCGTTCCCGAACTGGAACCGATATTAATTTCTTTAGTGACCAATTCCTTAACTATACCGCCTCCAATATAGTGTTAAATGGAAATGTTTCTTGATTTGTAACGTCTGTTATATTTCCTGACACTTGACGTCACGTGTGGGTGTACATTCGTCCTTGACTGGGAACTAGTAAAGTACGGTCAAGGCGAAAATTTCAGGTGGTACAATTAATTTTTTTTAATTAGTTATTCGGTGAGTCGATTCTTGTTTCGTCATGAGCTACAAATCCATCCTTGTTTTGGTTTTAACCTGACAGGATAAGTTGACAGCTGACATCCGACATAGTTAAGTAATGCGGACGTTACTACGTAACGTTACGAAATGTGGAGTTGCAATACTGTATTTAAAAAAAAAAGAAATGCTTGCCATTATCGATAGCAGTGTTGTAATTTATAATTCGAGGTTTTTTTTAGTTTCTTTTTACTGTTTTTTTAACATAAATTACAGAAATTTATATATATATATATTTTATGTATTTATATATAACCGCACCTTATGTAAATACTGTTGGGATTTTCCCGTTATCTTAAGAGGTCACGCCTTAGTATCTTCCCTTTCTTAGATTGAAGTATTTCATTCGGTTATTCTTAGATTTGCAATTAGATATTTTTTTTTCTACAATTGCGTCACATTTCTGTGGGAATTTCAAACGAGTATACCTTTCTGCGGTCATACGTTGCGGTTTTTACGTAAAATTCCTCATTAACTGTTGTTATTTCCGTCTCGAAAACGAGATTTTTTTTCGAAAGAATTCCCTTTAACATTATCTCTCGAGATGATGATCTTCGCAATTTAACTGGAAATAGATTTCAAATATGTCATTCGTAATGATTTGTTGGTTTTAGTTTGTTTTCCATAAATATCTCTGCTATGGTTACTAAATACTTAGCAATCATTTTCTGTTTTTTTTTTTTAAATTATATGAACTGGAGTGAAGTAATATTTCATAGCATGTTCTATTTTAAAAACCTTTCCGAAATCGTTTGATGATTAAAACATTTTTTTTTTTTTTGAAATTATCTGGTTTATTTTCAGTTCGATACTATTGTTCTTAATTACAAGTTCTTGCTGTCACTCATCAGTGTACTGTTTTCCATGTGTTTCCAATTATGTTGAGTGTTTTTAATGTTTTAACTGGTATAATCAATCATTTTTGAACCTGTCGCTTTGTGTTAGATCAGTATTAATTTTGTGTGCTTATTTATCCTTATAGACTTACTTCAACCCTTTTGTTACTCTAATTTTTTTTTATTAGGTCCTTGATGATCCAGTTCTTCCTGTTAAACAATCTCGTGTTTATTACCTATCGCTTATACGAACAAAAATATAATATTTAATAAAATCACTAGTTATATTAAATCAAATCTCAAATTAGCTTTATTTATCATGTAGAATTACTTGGCTAATTTTCCAGTGTTTCTGATTACTGTTACACTAATTTTCCTCTGTTAAATATTTGTTATAATAGCTTGTTTACACGGATTATGAATTTATATTATGCCCATGACTATCTAAACATACTCGTTTTCATCTAACTTCACTTCTAAATAGTAAGTTAATTAATCATCTTCCTCATCAGTCCATTCAAGTATTGTAATAAACACCCGAGATTGTTTCCTAATAACAATACTAATTTTCTCTGCAACTTCTTAAAATGTTAAGACAATAAGCTGAAGTAGAAAAAGGAAAACTATTAAAAGTTTTAGTGTAAATAATCATTATTATAAGCCCATTTTCGTCCCACGCGAAAAATAACATTACATTTCCTGATGCCTGCGTAGGCGACATTAACTGATTTTTCAAGGAATATCACGACATAATGTACGATTTGAACTTTATCACACATCTTAAATTTCTATAGGAAATTAGATTTTTAATAATATAAATCTAATTTTCGTTTAGAGATCTCAATCTCCTCTCTTTTCTATTCTCTTGTAACGGAGTTAAAAATAGTTTGGCATGACTAACTTTTCCGTCTATTCTTTAAATCTCCCATTTTAGAATTACTTAAATTATTTTTAAAACGTCTTTCTTACTATATTTACAGGTGATTTTTCTTAGAAGTATCCATTAAAATTAATTTCTTAAAGAATAAAAGCGATATTTTTATCATATCGTAATCGTTTCGAGTGGTTCCATCTAGCGAAGATTGCAATCATTAAACGTCGCTACAAAATAATATGATTTTAAGCGGAAAAACAGGCTTTAATTACGTTTAAATTCATGATCATTTTGAAAAATTCTAGAAGCAGATTGACGTGACAATTAAAAAAAACAAATCGTTTACATTTTTCTAGAATAGAACCGGTTTTTTTTAAGTCAATTTCTTCGTGAAATTGAATATTAATGAAATGAATATAGCTTCTAGTGTTCTTATTCTAGAAATTAACATCATTTCTTCTTGACATTTTCTTTTGTGAAATTCATTGTTGATGAAGAAAATATTAATTATTCTAGGAAAATCCATACTTCTACATCTAATATACACACAGGATATACCTTAACGATGGGATATTATTCCGTGTCGTCATTACGACGTCACGATATTAACGTCAATAAGTCATACGTCTTCTGAATGTGAAAACATCGATTGAAAAAAGATTACGCGAGGTCACAATCTTAAATTTAAAAAAAAAAAAAACAGATCTTTGTACTATTTCAAAGAGGATATTTAACGTGTCCTCGTAATGACGTCTCTCTTCTCCCCCATTTCCCCCTCTGTAGCGTCGTTTCCCACGTTAAAATTTTCATAACTTACAAGGTCAGAACTTTGTAGATTCATTATACCTAACGATTTTCTATATAAAAATGTTAATTAGATAGTCTGTTAATCTGGTGACTGGTTCGTCCTTGAAAAGGGTCTTTTTGTTGAGTCATTGGATCATCCAGAGTTCGATTGATAGATTAATTTTTAGGGAGAAAAATAGGGGTGAAGTCGTAGACTAGCTGCGACGTAACGTTATCATCACGTGTACTTGACGATAATAAAATGGTAGTCCATGGTGATGAAACTCTCTTGTTTACTATGATTTAAAAAGGTGGCTAGCTGCATAAGGTCAGAGTTCAATGCATTTTGTAACTTCTCTAAAATGAAATAAATATTTGAAAATCGAAATTCTTTTTTTTAAAACTATAAATATTTAAAGAAATTTAATTGTTTTGAGTGATGTTTTCTCGAAGATAGAACGATTCTGTTTCTGATGTAAGGAAATTTCTCAATCTTTACGGGATATTTTTATATTTTCTCGATTGTTTCGTAACCTAGAAAGAGTAATTATTAGGTAGTAAAGTGTGTTTCCTTTATACAAATGTCTTTTTTTAAATGAGTTATAAACATTAAATTGTTCCTAGACGAAAAAAGAGGAGGGGAAAGAATCATTAATAAGTATAATTTACGCGTATTTTTCTAAGAAAACGAGGCAGTGTAATCATGAGTTTTGTTTTATTTTAGAGTGATGAAGTGGCAGATTTTTTTGCCTTTATTCTCAATAAAAATTGATCCGGATTCGTAAATTTTCTTTTAAAAATGGTTATAAAAATTTATTACCTTTTTATCATTCGAATTTAAATGCTTGTAGATATATTCTATTTATAACAATACCCTTAGGAGATTTTTGTGAAATTTTCGCTTGTTCTTTGAAGAAAAATCTGCTTAGTAAGGAGACCACACCGGAAAATTCCTCTTCACCGCAGGCGATCGGTTTATCACTCATATGAAGCATATCTAATAGAGTAATATTTCTTTGCCAGTGTTCTATTCGTAGAATCTATGATCATAATTCAAAATCACCAAAGAAACAAAACATGTTTTCGCTAATACCAGACTTCTAAGTAGGAATAATTTCCATCTACGCCTCGTAGGTGAATGAACACTTTTTCTAGGAATCATTTTAATGGCCATTCTAAAATTAGAAATTAAAAAGAAAAGAAAGGAGCTCATCAGCTGCTTATTGTAGCTACAAATCAAGTTTTCACGTGTGTACCGCGTATATATATATATATCAGCCGTCTGCTTTTTTTTTTAGTAAGGGAGTGTTAGTGACTCCTAAATGTTACAAGGATACTCGTCAATGATGAATTAAAAGGTGGTCGCCTCCTTTAAACTTTTCGAAGGGAAAAATATCTGCGTATTGGAATCGAAAAACTCGACCTATATTTTGTTTTGGTAACGTTTATTTACCGTCGGGAACACGTGATAAAGTGACATTTAGGTACAGAGATCTGCGACTGCGCCGGAAAAACACCTACATATTCTTATTAAGCTTGAACTCGAATTACGTATTTTATCAGTCGAGTCAAGTTGATCGTGCTGCTTGGTAAGTCCGTATATCTCGACAATAACCGACCACTTATAGACTATACATATGCTCCCTTATAAATAAGTTTCGTAATGCCCAACAAATACCGGCTTATTGATATTGTAAACAGGTGGAAACGTTTAAATGTAAATTAAGTAAACGTTTATGCTTTTATTTTCCTTTTAAAAAGTTCTGTCGATTCATTATAATATATAAATTACTTTTGTCTTTTAATTTTCCTTTATGAAATTTATACTTTCTGGTTTTTTCCCCTTTATTATTATTTCTATTTTTGGACCGTTTTCTTCGACGTGTATAGATATTGACAAGACTATGTCCGACCATACTTTAATTATATTATTTATCCTATATATAAATTTATAGTTAAATATAGAAATCGTTTCTTTATCTGTTCTAGATCGTTGTATTTCTGTAATTATAGGATGTGTCGTAGACAATAACATAACTGCGAATAATTGCTAGCTTCTAACATATGTGATCATTCTGCTTATATAAATTACAACAATAATATTATATACTCGTTTCTAGATAATTCTAGAATAATTCTTAACGCTATCGATTTGAATTTCTTTTCGTGTACGGCTGTCAGACATAGCTTCTTAAGTAACAGGTTGATCTCTAAATTCGAATACGCGTTTTTTTTTAATTATTCAAGTGTACAAATAGCGATGTACTCTTACAGTTTACATTGTTACCTGGCTTGTGTCCCATTGGCACGTTTCCACAATAAGTTTTTACTGTTTATATACGTCGGTTTTGCTTTTCGAGTTTATATACAACGTACGCGTGTACGCATCTCTACTCTAATTAATCGCGATTATGATGCCCATTGTATAAGGTCTTGTACTTCGATACGAGTTGAATGAACAAGAACCTTGACTACTATTCGGCATCTACAGATTGACAAGGTTAAAAGTTCCTGTTGTGTCGCTATATCTAGGTCACGGTTATAGTACCGCGACTAAAAGTGGGACATTTCTGCTCCACTTAATTCTCTCTCTCTTTCTGGTTTCCCGGGATGGTTTCGGGTCTGTTCGTTCGAGTTACGGGCAGACAAACGTACGCTTTTGGTTTCCGATCTTAATCGTTATAATGTATATAAACAACTCTCCTTATACTCGTACACAAATCGATAACTCAAGGTTGTTGTTCCATTTAACGATGGAATTTTGCCAGAAAGTCAAGGCCTATCCCGAATTGACAGCTGTGTGCGACATTAATAAACCACCACCCACATTACAGGTGTTGGTACTCTAAATTTATAACTTAATATATATATTCTTAAACTTCTTCAAAAGACTCTAGACGGATTGTAAATCGGATAGAACAGTCGTAGGCGATGTTAGTCCGTCTTACATTTCGACTACGTTCGCACATATTGCCATTTTCACCGGTTACAAATGGGTTTCTTCGTCGAGTCGCCTTTCTGGCTGAATGGAGGGAATTTTACGTCTCGGTGACGTCACGTCCAGCCGACGTCACACATCCGGGCTTTTCGGTATTGTAGTAGTAGCTGCGACTGTTGTCAGTTGAGTTCGGCAAACTGCAACATCACAAAATATGTCCAGAGGTAAGTAAAACGAAATTGATAAATGGTAACAGGTTCCGTTTCCGAATCGTTTCTAGAATCGATACAGACATCGCGATTATTGCGTGGTTGGGTTGTAGTGTTTTGGTTCTGTGTTTTCGTGTGTTGTTCGAGAGACTGACGACTGTCGTCTAGTTAGGATATTTTATTTATCTACTTATTTAATGAATACACCCATCTTTAAAATGATTATAATTTAATATATTTATTTCTGTAGCGAACAAAGTCAGTTCGGCGCCATCATATTTCTCATTGTCAATAAACCAGTTGGTGTCTTTTTTTTTTCTTTCTTTCTCTCGTCTGCGGGTCTTTGACCCAGACAGACAGGTTTATTTACTGGTCGTTGCTTTGGTTCCAAATAAACATCCCTTTACTTCGATGAATCAGACACTTTACGGTCTTTGTTAATCACTCTGCTCTCTGGGGTTCATTCACTCACGACGAATTTTTCTTTTCTTAGAATTACACATTCGTCAATCTAAATCTGATCCAATTTTGCTCTTGCCATCAACCGTCTGCCACCGTCAGAGCGGGCTCGATAACCAAAACCTACAACAGCAGTTGTCGTTGTCCCCTAGTTGGCACCAGCAGATATCGCATAGTTGGGATCAAGAATTCTATCATAGTTTAGAAGATTTGAACAGACAGACTAACCTCGACACAAATATGCTCACCATTGAAGGCCTGAGGAGTCACTTTAACTCTTGTTTCAGGTAAATTAGTTTGCACGCTCTAGAAGTTAGCATTATTCCATTAAAAAATGCAGGGAATTTCCTCAATGATCATAATTATTTGTCTATTAATAAACTGTGTGTATTGTGTCATTTATTTCTTTTTTTCCTGAGATTTGTTGTAACCCAGGTTATTTTAAGAGTTGTAATTCTAATTATATATACATAAATGTTTTTTTAATGTGAAGGTACTTATATTTTCCTCTTTTCTTATTTTAGTTGCGGTGTCAGCTGGTATGAGGATCATGTGTCACTAGATTGTTCGGAGTGTGGAGGATATGCAATGCAGAGACCGTGCTTAAAATGTGACGGTCAGTGTGATAGCGTTTGGAGAAGAGACCTTGCAGCAGTAAGTTTATATAAGAAAGAAAAATACATCAGGAAAAGTATTAGTTACATAAATCAGTGCGGTTTGAAATTAATTGTAGAGTTAATTTTAAACTTCCTGGATCTTTAATAATAATCATTATCTTAAAAGGAAATGTTTTTAAAATTGATTCCATTAATTAAGAATATTTTAAAATAAAATTTGATATTTAGAGGAAAGTTTTTCAGATATTTTATGCAAGACAAATTGTATTACAACATTTTTTTTTTCTTTCTTTCTTTTCTATTTAGTCTCACGACACACACAGAGCGCAGTGGGAAGGAGAATGCAAATTGAACTCCAATGATAAACAGAAAGTGTTGAACGGTTTACGCCAGAACAACGCCATCGACAGGAGGGAACACACATCAACAAATCTGAATAATTTATGAAAACGGTCTGATTAGTTTAGGTGAAAATAATTATAACAAAAGTAAAAAAATTGAAAAAAATTACTACAAAATCTCATTTCCTTTTTGCATTTGTGCAATGAAAACATATCACTAAAAGTATTTCCAGTCTAATTATAATGGACAAAATTTGTGTACGATGATACGGTATATAATGTTTTGATATATCTGTATAATGTAAATCATGCAAGGATTTAAAAAGAAAAATGAAATAATTGGTCTTCCATTCCTAGAAGTTTTCATCACACAGACCAATTGTTGTTTTAAGTTATATATATTTTTTGGTTTTTTGTGTTCATCCTTAAATTAGTGTGTGTAAATTTGGCACTGTGATAAATGCTAATTATTACCAAAAATATTATGATTTATTTTAGTGATTCATACGGTGAAATCTCAAAGTCAATATAATTGTTTTTTCATCATACATTTTTTTTTTTGTGATTTCATAAGAATCTTCCATATTCCAGATATTTTTCATTTTTTTAAATGTTACCCAAAAGGAATTTTACAAGAAACTTCAGCAGATAAGAAGGAAGAAATCTTTTTAAATGAAAAAAATCATTTTGATATCTAAAAATTGATGTGGAATTTTGAACTGTGTACATAAAGTCAAATTTTCTACAAAGATTGTGGCAATATTTCTAATTATATGCAAAAACAAAAAAAAAATTTAAATTCTTGCCGAAATTTTCTATGAACAAAAAAAAAAACTAACTGAATCATTAATGTTGATCATGTGAATTTATAATAGTTATATTTTTGTATTGGATAGGTATTTTTTACTTTAATCATCCAATTAAATTATTTGTCTCTATTGGATGTATAGAGAGTACGTTCTCGTACCTGTTTGTTTTCCTAAGATCTAGTTTACTATTTATAAACATAGTGAGAGAAGTAAAGTAACTTATTATTGGTGAGTTTTAACCTAATGCCGAGGAGTGACTGTGTATACCTTTTTGCATGTTTGTACTAAATAGATTGTAACAGTGTCAAAATGTGCCTATCTACTGTAAAATGCTTAAATTCCTTCATATTTTTTTATGTAAAGGGTTGCTTTTATATCGTAAACCGGTGTACTTCTAGTTATTTAAAACCATTTTTTTTTTTATGCTTCAGAATGCTCATAAATAGTTTAAAATGCCAGAAAATTACACTTTGTAAGTAGTTGTCTCTTGTAATTATCCAGATGTACAGTTAAAATAAATTTTTTTCTGCTTAAATATATAATCAATGCTTCCTGTTATATAAGAATTAAAATTCCAAATGTATCCACAAACTTTAACACATGAATTTAAAGTACATTTTAAATGATTTGTTCTTTATTTAAGTACTTTTTTATATATAATGATGCTGAATTTATCAGATGAAAGTAATATTTCTTTTTTTTGAAATTTCGGTTGAACTGGTTATACACGTTTTTCAGGATATTTCACGTTTGGTGCAGATTATAATGTCATTTAGCGAACCACGTATGTGATCCATTTCTATTAATCCGGCAAGTCGGGTGCATTTAATGTGTTTTGCCAAGTTTGCCATTTTATTTTTATTAAAAACAAACTTTAATTATAATTCAGATTTTATTTTCAAGCTTCCAACTTCCTTGTTGGAAGAATGATTTGATTTTCTAAATTATCTTTATCGGAACTGGACTTTTTTTTATCCTGTGATAATGGGAATTCCCACTAATTAACATAAGTTAATTTGTGTAATATTAGCATACTTATAACATAAACATATACTGTACAAACTAAAAAAATGTTAAATTTTAGGCAAAAAAGATTGTATGCAGTGGGTTAAAGTGTTAAATATACAAAAAAAAATCAAGTTATTCTGTTGCCTTTGGCAAACAAAGTTGAATGTAAGGAAGAGGAGACTTGTGTTTGCTGCTTGTTTTGATTTATATCTGAACTTCCCTTTAAAATTTTTAGGTTAGATTAAAATTATACAAAAGAATTTAAATTGACTAACCTTAGTTAAAATGTAACAGTTGACGACACACTAGAATTTTTCCATTTCTAATTATTACTTTCCAAAATAAAAGTTTGATAATATCTCAAGGAAATTAAACATTTTTTTTCAAAAAGAAAGAAATTCCTAGAAAATTGAGTAATTTTTTTAAAGATGTTATCAATGTATTACATTTTTAGTTTGATTTTTTAGCATTCAGAAGCATCAATGTCAATTAGTTGTGTTTCCTGGTAGAATTCCAACTGTCTGGGCTACACTTACTCGTGTTTTAAATGAAAAAAATGTTGGATTTTATCCAATATGAATTCTTGTCTTGCTAGTGTATTCTCAGAGTTAAACTTTGAAGCATACTTGAGTCAGTCAGAAATTTTACTAATAACTGAGCAGACTGAATTACTAAACATACTCAGAATAGATTTATGTACATGTTTCCTTTATGCCTTCTTTTTTTTTTTTTTAACTGTGGTTATGAAACAATTGCTTGAGAAAATATAAATTTCACTATAACACATTTAATATTTAATCATGTCACGTGTATAAGAAATTGATTAATTCACGAGAATCTTATAAATGATCAGCTGATGAAATCGATTTTTAACTCGATAAAAAAAAATTAATCCATTTCGTCCATGTGATTACTTAAACTAATCGATTTCTGTATTATAAATCTAATCGATTCTACAATTGATTTGATCATTGTTGCAGGAATCGATTATTTTTAAAAAATGTTAATCGATTCATCAGCTGATCAAACACGTAATCAGTTTCAACTCGCGCGAGAAAGTAATCAGTTTCGGCATTTATTTTTAAAATCGATTTCGGCATTTAATCGATTTATTTTTTTTTAATGAAATCAAATTGTTTTGCGGGGTAAAAATTATTTTTAGTATCTCATTTCTTATTCCTAACACGAAATATCGTAGGCTAAATATAAAAACAATTATCTATTGCTTATTCGTTGTAAAATTTGGATTATTCATCAAAGTATTGTTCAAATTACGTCGAGGAAACGAAATAAATTTCTTGCACAAGTTATGAAAGCAACTTTAGCAATATTTTCATGAATATAAACATAAATCCATGACATATAGTTCAAATTTCGTTTTAAAAAAAGCTGATAAATCATCAGACCACCTACGAAATTTGTCAAGATCACGCTTTCGTGAACTCTGATAATGAAACTGTGTTAAAGTTTCGTATCCATGTACTTTTTAAAAGTTTATATACTTATTTTAGCGATTTAATTCGGTATACTTTTTATTTTAAAACCAGTTTTAAATCATGTGTGACACCTTTTAGCTTGTTTTTATTCATATAAAAGATGCTTCACGCTGGTTTCTCGATGGTGCAATTGCATGATTTTCGTGCCCGTTTGATTTTTATCACGAAGAAACTAGAGCGAATTATCATAATTTACTGGTTAACAGTTACATTTTTAACAAGCACCAACTTATTAATTACGAAAGGGAACTTTAAGAATTGGGTAATTAAACTTATTCATCCTCTACGAAGTAGTACAAGATGCACTTAATAAGCAACCAACCATTTCTTATAAGCTATTTTGTTTGCTTATTCATTCATGCTTGAAGATACATCAATTTTCCTGTATATAAAAATATCTGTTAATAATCGAGTAAATAATAATAAAATTAAAGAAAATTGTGCGATGTTGACGATAACACCCAAGTGAAAATATAAAAAATCACTGCAATTGAACGACTTTTATTTTAAAACTGGTGGCACAAACTTGTTTAATACTACAAAACATTGCTTATTTGTGTTTAAAAATATCGAAATTAATATAATTTTTAGTTTAATTTTATCTCATTTCTCCATATTTCAGTGTTTAACCTACACTTTCTCTACATAAACACTGTAAAATGTATGGGTTTTAAGTCTAATTTATGAGTTCTTAACACTCAAACACATTGATTTTCTCATTTTTATGCAAAAATAGATAATAAATTATAAATAAAATACTAAATTATTGAAATAATCTGCTTAAAATTATCATTGCACCCTCAAGAAAATACACTTACTGTTGCAAGTTGTACAGTATTGTAAACAAGACAGAAATTCGAGTAAATACTTATAAGCATATCTAACTTTTATCGAGAAAATATGCTTTCTAATTTTCTATTATCAGTATCAATACAATTATCATATACAATATCTCACAATACATTTAAATATACTTAAGTGCATGCTGAATCATCGCTTTGAATGCACTTGTAAGAAATGGCTATTTAGAAACAGAAATTAATTGTAAATTATATAAAAATCCAGTATTTAAAACAAACAATCGAATAACCTTGAATGGTTTTTGTTTATTTTAATATTCTATACTTAAAGTTCTTATGCAATTGCTGGTATAATTCAAATTGCATAAGAGATAAGCGCACAATTACTATCATTTATCGTAAATTTAAGGCATTTTACGTTTAGTTTTAATATGTATAAATTTTTAACAGTAATTTTAGTACAAACTGCGGTTCGTGTAAGTCAATACGTTTTAATTTTGTACAAAATTCTCGGTTTATAAACAGGGTTTCTCTTTTATCTCTTATGAAGTACAAAGTGTAATACTTGGTTACAGGCTTGATACTTGATCTGTCGTCAATCAAAAGGCTACTAGAGGACAAGGCCAATAAGAAAAGTCAATATAAACAAAGTTTTAAAACGATTTGACCTAAAGATTTGTTGAGTTTTATAAATCAAAACAGTAATATTCGGATTCTATTGCAAACATTAAGCTTAATCATATGGATCTTGCCTTTAAAATCGATTTTCATGGCAAATTATATTGGCTTTAAGTGTAATTTTCTATTCTAAACTTCCATGAACATCAAAAATGATAATTTCCTATTTTTTTTGTATGTTTTCCTTACTTAAAAATGGCGTGTTGTAACCGCTAATCACGGAATTAGCGATTACAACAAATATTTTTACTAAATTATCTGAAAATTTTTCAAATGTAATCTGCTAAATAGTAGATAATTATGTTTAATATCAGCTTTTACAGTTTACAAACAATACCAAATGTCTTTCTCTGTTTGTAATTCAGTTTTCAAAACCGGGACACATACAAAAACCGGCTTGTAAAATGATTAAAATTTCCATCTTCTTGAACTTATTCGTGTGATTTAAGAAGATGAAGTCTTTCCAAACAATAAATTTTCAATCCTAAATCATATTTTTCCTAACAAAACGAGATAAAATAAATTATATACCGAATCGTAACCTAGCGGTCGTAGGCGATCGGGAATAAAAAAGAAAATCAAAAATCAAAACAATACATTTGTAACGATGCTAGACGGTTTAAATCCTTTAAAATATAATTAATTTTATTTATATTTTATCCGGTTATCCAAACGCGAAGGTTATCTAGCTGAAAATTCAAATTTAAACATAAAAGCATGCACATACTCCAACCTTGACACAGATCGAGTTCGAATTCTATTTTTCGGGATATTACCTAATATTATTATTAGTCGCTTCGCCTGGCTTATAAATTATTATAGTAAATATATTATTATTTATACATACAATTTAAAAGTTATCTATAAATATTTTTCGTAAAACAATAAAAAAAATAATAAAAATATTTTTAAACCTAAATACAAATTTCTAGTTAGAGGGCGCTTTTCGTTAGGAAGGAGGGAGTTGTGTTGTCGTTTGGTGTCAAGTGAAATTCCGTTTTAAAATGAATAAAATTGTTAAAGAAGGGAAGTAATTGTGTTATTAAGAGCTTAGTTATGTCGTTAAGAAACGTAAATAGCCATTTTCCGGGGTCGAGCAATGCTAGAGATCAAGATTGGACTTGGTACGCACCTCCTCCTGGAAATCAAAGTATCAACAACACTTACAGTATTTGTACGAAGTAAGCTGATAATAAAATTCGTTCTACATTTACAAAACATTAGCAAATAATAAACATGTATTGATATGACGTAATATCTCATTACATAATTTGTATATCAAAGTAAATATGCAGTCATCATCATCTTTAACATTAATTCGTGTTAATTAGGATATTAATTGAAATATATCATGACAGAAGGATGTTATAGAACTACAGAGTGGTCACAAAGTCTCCATATATGACATTGTTGTCGTCTTTTCCCTTAATCCTGTGAAGCCGTGCATCAAAGATCTCCAATCCTCTGCAAATAACACCATTGGGATGCAACTGTGAAGACGTGAGCGAATGAGAAGAGGTGACGACATTTCTTGCTCTCGTCTGTGTGGTCGTAATAAACGAGTCATTGCCTTGCTTGTATAGTCACACCCTTACGCAAAAAGAATACCTCGCAAAAATCTACAATGGATATGCTGGTCTTTAATATGATGCACCCTCTTAACTTGCAGAGATTTGCCTTAAAGTTTGCATTGGTGTACGAGCTGCTATGAAGTTAATTGTCATTTGATCCCCTTTCGGCAACTGTGACCAGTTTGAGAAATATCTCTGCTTTTTCCAACTTGGTTTGTGTCGTGTAGTATGAAAGAAATGGTTTGCTTTGATTAGCGGTTAGTATGATGGTGTGAACTAGCTTGAGGTATTCTGAAAGAGAAAATTTCATTAAAGTTGGTCTGAATAGGGAGAATAAATCGAAATTTTTGAGGAGAATGGGGGGAAACATATAGATAACTTCTATATATAGGAACTTTGTGACCACTCTATAATTTATCCACTAAAATGTACAGAATATTAAACTCTAAAGATTTAAGCAAAGGATTTCTGTGGTGTCAAATATTTTCCATTTTTATAAATACTGACTGTGTGATTCGGTTGTGATGATGTCTGATGATTCAGACAAGATCTGTAAAGAAATTTAATATTTTGGTGTCGACATTTGATGAAATATAGCAGTTTTTTTCGTATCACAGAAAGAATGTAACTTTAGTCCTTATCATAATATTTATAAAAGTTTTATGTTTGAATTGCTAAATATAGTATTAATTAATACCCTATTATAACAAAAAAAGATGTATTAAATTACAGAATCATAATTAATAGATATGTTATAAACAAACATCTATATTTAGAAATTCTAATTGTGTAATTAAGAAACGTGTTTGAACGATTCCAGCAAAATTCATAAAGAAATTTAATTTCAAGATTTGATGAAATATAGCATACGAAAGAATTCAACTTTAGTCTTAATCACAATATTTATATTATTACATAACTTTAGATGATGATAAACTTTAGTTAAATTGAATATTGAGTCATGCTCAATAATAATTTATGACAGAAAGATGAAGTATTAGATTGTAGAATTATAATTTAACAGTGAATAGATGTATTTCAATTAAACATCATTTTTTTACAAATTAACTGTACAATTAAGAAACAATATTTTGCAAAGATTCACTCAATTTACAAAGAAATTTAATATATCTGTTTAAGAAATTGATGAGATGTAACAGCTCTTTTATATTGGAGAAAGGATCTGATTTTAATCATAATTATTATATAGGATATTCTAAAATTAATGCTACCATTTTGAATTACTTATAATTATGTTAATTAATAACTGAGAAGTTTGTAATATACTGGTACATTTACATTGACTGATAAAGTACTTGCTTGAGTTTCATCTCCCATCTACATTCAAACATCTTGTAGTCTACTACCTGTAGAAAGCAACAGAGATGATGTTTTGTGTTCTACCGTTTACAAAGATCTGCTTCACAAATAATTTGCAGTAGCCATAGAATTGTGACTACTGTGGAAGGAGTGACAATGGATATGTTGTAGTGAATGTAGGAAGAATTTGAGGTATTAGATTTGAGCTGTATAATAGGTGCATGCATTGAGAAACTTTAAAGAACAATGTAAAACTTGGACAGTTTTCCAATGTTTTAATGTAGTGTACATTATAACATTCTCAGATAATAATTAACATAACTACAATACAGTAATTTAAAATGATAGCATTCTTTTTGGAAGACCCTCTATTTACATCAATTATTATGTAACTTTCATGATAACTATTTTAGCTCTGCCGAGCATTAATCATGTAAAAATGTAACAATTAATTAAATATAAAAGTAAAGTATTAAGTTATGGAACTGATGACTAGGATTATCCAAAACCCAAAGTTTCTAGTGTTAGAATATATAAAAATGGATATGCTGATTTGTATAAGTAAGAAATACTATTTTTTAATGAGTCATCAATGATTTGTAAAGAAGATTTGTAAAATACTGTATATTAATTTGAGGATTAATTTCATAATTATATTATAGGGAGAGTCCAATTTTCATTATGATTTCAATTGTATTAAATATATTCAATCCAGACACAATTTATCATTAAAGTAAAGAAATTTATTACAAAAAGATGAAATATGTAATTATAGAACAATGTAATTTAAAGATAGGAGTATTGCAACTAAACACTGAGAATTTATAAAAATGGAAAATGATTAACAGTATGACTAAGAGTTACCAGTAATGCTTTCTAATGATATAAGCATAACTTATGAAGAAATTTAATAAGAATTTTTTAATTTTGCAATTTTTAATTACAATAGAAAATATTAACTAATTAATGAAGTCAATACCAGAAATNGGTTTTTGCCCATCCAGATTTGATCCTGGGTTCCTCAGAATAATAGATTGTTACCCTAATCACTCATCCATCTGGCCATCTAGGTTATATCAGCTATTAGGGGCCAGTTTCAGGAAAGAAAATTGTGGTAGAATGATATTTCTGCTTATGACAATCAAACACACAGGCTTTTAGGAAATTTTGCCTGTTCGATAAACATTACATTATCTGGAGTTTTTAAGAATCAGATGTGTAAAAAGCATTATTAGCTGATTGACAATCATTGTACAATGTAAAATAACTTTAATCATCTATAATGACATGTCTGTGCTTGTTTTTTTGGAAGTATGTTCTGGTTCAAATTTTTATCTTTACGTTTGGTTTTTCTTCTCATAGCATTGATTCAGGAGCTTCTTTCTTTTTCATGCAAAGGATGCTTAATGATTTTAATTTAGCATTGACAGTCACTCGTACTGATATCAGATTTTAAAGCCAACTTTCTAATAATTCAATCATAATCTCAGATTGTTTTAAAACTTTATAATCAGATATTTCTGAATATTTCGTCAAATAGTGAACCAAATTTTTCTGACATCAGATTGGCTTAAATCATTTATTTTATCAATTATTTCAGCTTGCCGTTTAATATTAACAATGAATAATTTGCCATATTGGTTTATTCAAATTATTGTCAGTTTCCATTGGCAGAAGTAACAGATTTATGTATTATGCCTGCAAAAATCCACTTAATTTTGGAAGAAAGTACTTTCTTAAATTAAAGATGGCATTTTTTTTTTCAGGGTATAAACTTTATTGTAATTTGCTTTTTACATCATCTGATAGCTGATCAGTTATCCAGTTTCTCATGAAATGTCTTTGCAAAATTCTTAAAAATTGGTTATTGCAACCACATCACAAATGACGTGCTATCAAGAACAGAACATATGAATAGGCCTTGCTAGCTGTATTCTACCTCTATTAGACCACAGACATTCGAAGATTGCATTAAAAATGAATAATTGTTGATGGAAAGAGAAAGAGAGGAATGCCAAGTAAACTTGGTGCAACACCTTTTAAGAGGATCAAAACATCAATATTCAATGAAAGATGCCTATTCTGTTGCAAAAGATTGCAAAATATGGCAAACTCGTGTGTCCAGTTGCATGGCCAAACCTAATTTTACAAATTTTGGCTGGCTATAAAAATGTGCAATAGCAGGGACCAGTCTGTTTACTTATTGAGGGGAAAAGATAGATAAATCTGTGACAACTTCATTCTACATTACCAAAAAGAGATTCTTGAACTTCATAGAACTTCCAGTGCCCCAAATGTGTACACATTACCCCATCAAAATGTATGCAATGATCTGTACTAAATTAGTAATTCAATAATCAAAGATTGTGAAATTGTTGTTGAGACTTTATCAATTTTCTTGTTATTTAATTTAAATAATGATAAATTAATTTTTTTATGTGATATATTTTAAAATAAATTAAGATTTAATTTAAATTTANAGTTAATAGAAATTAGAAAAATAGACTATAAAGTTTCAAGAAGAAAATACTGCTACTTTAAGAAAACCAAGAGTTTAAGTTAAGAGGAAATCTTTTCAGATCTTTATTTGAACCAACTTAAGCTTACAATACTATTATACAATATAAGCTAAAAGTTTGTCTGAAAACATTTCCTATTTACATAAACTCTTTATTTTCTTAAAGTATTTTCTACTAAAAAATTATAAAATGATACCAAGTTTTATGGAAGTTCCTGAGAATATACATTCTAATTGTCTTGACAGTTCAGCTGATCATACTAATTATGGATAAGATCAATGATGATAATTTTAAACTAGTAATAATTTCTAACTAGATAAATATAACTTAAACCACAAATAAACCTGACAATTCAGCAGGAACTTTTAGAAGCAAATGTTTTCAATTATCTTAAATAATATTAACAAAGTTGTTTATTTTATTCTTAGCTTTATTGAAGTCAAAACAGTCTTCAATAAAGCTAAGAATTAATGTAAATATCTAATTTTTCATACATATCAATGTCAAATCTATTTTTGCATATTGCTTTATTTACTACTATGTAGAAAAATACCTTCATTATTATTACATTATCTTAGCTGAAAGCTAAGATAATGTAATAATAACGAAGCTATTAATACATAGCTGAAAGCTATATATTAAAATCAGAACAAAGAACATTTTTATTTTTACATTATTACATTCAGTTTAACTTGTTTTTGCTTTGCACTAATGAAGTTTAATCAAAATTATAACTAATAATTTCAAATAGGTCTTAATTTTTTTATACCAGAATTAAAGTATTATTTATCAGTATTAAATTTATTATAAAATATTATTTTCTTCAACATAGCATGTATTTATGATTCTTTCAATTCATGTTTGATTCAGTTTTACTGAATTTTTATTATTATTTATATTTAAAATGGAGCAAATGAAAAGTAATTTTTGACATTTGAATGCCTTATGTATATGCAATATTCTTAAACTGATAAGAAACATCATTTTAAGTGAAGTTTCTACTTGGTTTATCTATTATTACATTTTCTTGTTTAAATGAGAAAGATAATGAAACCTGTTTTAGAATGACATGAAATGAGCTTATTTCACATATTTCAAAATGTTCTGTATGTTATTTTTTCTTTTAATGTTAAGGATTAGATAATAAAAGAGCTATATAATAGAAATTTGATAGGAAAGCATGATCTGTGTTGCACTTTTAAATTCTGCTTTATGATGATGTTACTATACATATTAGTAGTTTACCTAACAAAGTTCAGTTTTAAAATTTATGTGAATAATAGAAGCATAAACGGAATTTATATTAGTTAAATAAATATAAACAAGTTTTTAACATATGATAGATAAGTTTTAAAATTATCATGAAAGATTAAGTCAGTATGAAAATGACTTACACAATAGTGAAGTATTTTATGTTTGTTTGATGAAATACAGATATAATAGTAATACCAGTATTAGTTAATCCTTTAAGATAAACCATTCTAAACCAATTAAGTAACCAATGAATGGTAATTATTTTTCATTTTCTTGATATCGACTTTTTGGCATGCTATCATTCAGCAACTAAGGTTGATATTTTTTTGAAAATTGCTGCAGCAGTTCATTACTTTATACAGTATAAACTTAACAAATTCAAAGGGTCAAAGCTTGATTACTCTTCTTAGTAGCTGCTGTCAAAGCTGGAAAAAATCACTCAGAACAAAAAACTATCAAAGTTTTCTGAGTAATCATCTCATGAAAGTCTTCCTTTGGGAGATTGTGACTAGATTGATGTTAATAAAGCCTGCAAATTTTTTGTTTTGTAATCATATAGTTTTGGAGTTATTTCAATGTGTTTCCAAAAAATGCAGTGGTAATTCTGGCTCATTTTATCCATTATCTTAAAAGAGATACCTCAGTTTTTTTATTTGGCCGCCATTTGAAAGAGCTCATTTTTCCTTTACAAGAATATTGTATTTGTATTCTGGAATCTTTTCAAAAACATGAGTCAAAAATTTCTTTTAAAGTATATCTACTTTTCTTCTGTTATATAATCTAATTAACTAAATGCTAAATATAAGTCAGTTTGATAGTACAGATAAACATGCAGAATTTTCAAGCCCAAGTTGTGTAATTTCTACTCAACTGTAATAGCTTGTTCTTTAATCTTTTATTAGACTTTTTGTCATCCTTACTTTTCTAATTGATCTACCTACATCAGGGGTGTCCAACCCGTGGCCCAAGGCAAGTTCCAATGCAGCCCAATAAACATGAAAACAAGACCGACAAATTTTTAAATTTTTTTATTATTTATTTATTTCAATGGTATAAACTCAAAATAAGTTTCACAAAGCTGTAAATCTTTATACAAATTTTATTTTTGTGTGGAAAGGAAATATTTTCAAATACTTGGAAATGTGTGAATGAAGAAGGAATACTAAATAAATCTAGAGTTGTGACTCAAAGGATTATAGACCCAAATTCGGGGAAAGGAGAGAATAGCCAAAAGTAGTGAGAAAGGTTAAATAGATCTTCTGTTATGCAAATATTGACCCTTAATTTTCTAACCTTCCTCACTTCTTTATCTTTTGTCTTTTCTTTCCTTTCCCCACATTTGGGGTTATAATCCTTTGAATCCCAACTCTAGCTTTATTTAGTATTCCTTCCAGCACTGCAAGATTTGGCTACTTTTTGGGATGCATATTATTTATAAATATATTAGTTGAATAGAAATGCATTCTAAAATGGCATTTCGTCGTTTATTATTAATTAGAGACCCAAATAAAACAAATATATGTGTTCTTCAAATAAATTTTTGTTTGTCTTCTTTATAATAAGTGAATTTATCTATTTCTAAGTAAAAATTGAAAGTAGAAAGTGTCTGTAGAAGTAATTTTTTAAAATATCCTTTTTTGTGATAAAGTTTTAATATGTACTTATTATTATAATCTAGACATGTTAATCCTTAATTAAATATATTTGTATATTTAAGGATTGGGCCACAAGTATATATAATTTATTTGTGGCCCAAAACTCCATGACTTCTTTCAATGTGACCCAGAAAAACAAAAAGACTGGACACACCTGATCTACATAAAACTTTTGTAGAACTGTAGCCTGTTCTACAAATAATTCTTAGTTGAAGAATATTTTAATCTTTTGTAGTATTTTTTCAAGGATGTTGTGGTTTGTCTTGTGTCTGTCATTTAAAAATGCTTAATTTTTTAATCACATAATTTATTATCATTGAGAAAACAGTCTTTCAAAAAGTATATCTTAACAAGAAAAGTATTTTTTCAAAGATGTGTACGTTTTTTAAAGTAAATCTATTAATAATTTCATTCATCTGACTTATTTTTATACCTCCAAACAATAATTAAAAATTGCTCTAAGAACTTTGCACTTTGCTTTACCATAAACCTTCATTTGTCTCTCTTTCTACAAAGATTGGGTGATTTGAAACTATCACCTCAGGGTCATAAACTAGTTTTGCTGCATTAGACAATTCAGCAAGTGGTCTAAGATGAAGCTATCTTCCGGCAAGAAAGCTGAACTTCAGGTTACTTATGTTTTTTTTTTTCCAATTAATTTCTCATGACATTTTTAGCTCCAATACTGGGGATTTGTTTCATTTACAGTATTTTGATTTTTAAGTGTTGTCTAAGAAACCTATTGTTGCCAATCAATGAGGTTGACTTGCAAAAATCATTGTTTATTATGTTTATTTGTTACTAATTGATTTCTAAATTACTTTATGATGCAGCGTGAAGTGTTAATTACTGGCTTCTTGGCATGGGGATACTGATTCTAAACAGTTGGAATTAGCAAAAATGACTGTAGACCAACAAAATTTTACTTTATTTCAGTAGCATAATGTTTCACACTCAAATTTGACTAATTTCAAAGCTTATGAACAAGTACTTATTTTTCACTTGTTATCAGCTTTAGTTTAAAAGATCCCAAAAAAATAAATACAATATTCTTGTAAAGAATAGTGTGCTCTTTTAAATGGTGACCAAAGTAAAAAATATTGGAGGTATCTCTTTTAAGATAATGGGCTTCAAAAATGAGCAAAATTTACTACCAAATTGTTTGATCTTGAAATACTTCCAAAACTAGATGGCTACAAAACAATTGAATGACTTGATGGTTGGTAATAAAACAATCATCTAGTCAGCCATCTTACAAAAAAAGACTTTCGTGAGATAGTTATTCAGAAAATATAGCGTCAAAAATTTGATATTTTTTTGGTGTGACAAATTTTTTCTAACTTTGACAGCAGCTAGTAACAAGAGTAATCAAGCTTGATCCTTTGAATCTGTATAGTTTACTCGATAGAAAGCAGTGAACTACTGCAGAAATTTTCAAGAAAATATTAACATTAGTTGCTGAATGACAGGATGTTTTGAATCACTTTTATGACATTTTGAACACCTCCATTAAGGAATCTTACAGTCAAATTATTAGATAATGAGACCTAAGATTTTGTGGAATTTACTTTGGTTGGTTTAAGAAGCTACATACCAAATTTAAGCAAAATTTGAGGTAGTCAGTTGGGAATGACTTGATCATTTGACATAGTATAACCGAATATATAATTTTGAAGTAAATAAAAATTTAATGTTCTTTTATTTTAAAATTAATAATAATTGTAAAATTAAATTAGCCACTATACTTAATTTAATGAAGTAACCTATATACTTTTAACAGTGGATAACGTTAGAGAAATGCTAACATTTTTGACCCAGATAATAGGCTATCTTCAGACATAAACAGACATGGGATAAACTTGTTTACTCTATCCTATCTTTCCTATCTATCATCAGAATTTCTCTTGCCTGAAGATGGCCTGTTAAACAGATCAAAAATGTTAGCATTTCTCCAAAATTACTCACTGTGAAAGG
The DNA here is from genome assembly GCF_000671375.1 of Centruroides sculpturatus. Taxonomy (NCBI): domain Eukaryota; kingdom Metazoa; phylum Arthropoda; class Arachnida; order Scorpiones; family Buthidae; genus Centruroides; species Centruroides sculpturatus. Next base: position 147,859 of record NW_019384308.1, read on the forward strand.
TGTATTGATTATTTTATTATCTTTAATAAGTTATTTTGATCATTTAATTTAAAAATGTTAGAGCTTGAAAAATCTGGTATAATTTGGTTTATTTTTAAGAAAATTGTACCATTATTTACTTAATAAACAGTTCAGATTTTCTAATTTTGGATGCTTGATATTAAAATATTCAAATAATTAAACTGGATTAACTATTAGGCTAGAACTTGGTTAATTAATTGTAGAAATATTATGTAATTTGGACTAAAGGTAGGAGATTATGCCTCCATTTTATATTAAAATTAATAATTAGAAGTTAATTACTGTATTTTTCCCCTATAAGACACATTTTTTTGCACCCAAAATTTATCCGAAAATTAAGATGTGTGCTATAAGCCGAATGCATCTTATACTGAAAATGTTTTCCCCCAAAAAAAATCAGTGTGAAAAATGGGATGCATCCAATACAATGGCACATCTTATAAGGCAAAAAATATGGTAATTAATTTGTTTTTAATTATTGACTGAACTAGAGGATCCCAGTAGCATGACTTGTGATATGTCTATCCATGCAGAAATTTTAGGTTCAAGTTCTGATATTAAAATCAACTATGTTAATTTGTTTTTTCTGATAATTTTCTCTAAACTTCTTTACTTTAATAATAATTAATATATAAATGATTTTAAATCAAAATATTTTTCATTTTATGTTTTATTTTTGCTGATCTTCATGAAATTGATGCCCTTCGTATAGAAAATTTATTTAAAAAGTTTCCTTATATACCCATATATTCCCAGTGGCTAAATTGTGGCTTTTGTAGACTCTTGCTATGGTTTTCATATACTTAAACAATTTCTTTTTTATAAACTTGGTACATACTGTTTACACATATGTAATACCTTTTTTAAGTTTTCTGGCTGTTATGTATGGTATACACACAGATTGTAAGCATAAATCACAACTTAACCTTGAATAGGCAACTGAAACCTAAGAGTGTATTTGTAAAGTTAAAGGAGTTAAATCTTACCTAGCCAGTCTTGAAGTACCAGTAAAGAAAAGTAATAGTAACATTTATTATAGAACAGTGATAGCTATAATATTTTAACTACATATAATATAAAATATCTTTGTATACTATTTTCCATTTTTAGTAAACAATATAAAGGTCCTATCTGCTCTAAATTTTGAAGATGGATAAAAAAAAATTGTTCAAAAGCACCCTTAGTTTAAAGAAAGTATAAAATAAAGGTGACTCCAGTGAAGCAAGTAGGACCTTTATAAAATATCATTCCAGTACAGGATGCAACTGTTGTATACTTCTGATAGACAATATATGCCATCTCTCACGACAAGGTTTGGCCACTCCTGATATATAAAAAGTTTAATTTAATTAGTAATGTAAAATTAATCTAAAAAGTTTGATAGTTATTAATCATCTATTTAATTGATATGGATATACACTGGTGTCCAAAATTAAAGCAAATACAAAATCTGTATAAAATCAACACCAAGAATTGTGAATAGCAGAAATTAACTCGTATGTAAATCAGCAAAGTGCCATCCTTTCATGCAAGTGTCATGAAAATGAGACAAGATAGCAGTGTGCCTGTGCAACAAAATGTAATGTGCCATATGTATATTTACCTCAGTAGCTACAGCAGTAAATGTACAAATATGTATTATGATCATAAATTTCTTATACAGTGACATTCCATTAACCCAGCACCATTAACCCGGTCTTGATGATGCCAGATTATTTAATATGCTGCCTTATTGAATGGTGGAAGTTTTCCAGTTTTTTTTAAATCCTGTGGACACGATTTTACATATCTTTTTGTGTAAAACTGTACAAATCTGCCTTTTATGATTGCTTAACATGCCATTTTAATTTTTCCAGGCTATTCCTACTCTTGATTGGCTTGAAACAAGAACACACTATTCTTTGGGTTTTGTACACTTTTATTGCATATAAATATAGATATAGACTAATTATCAAAGTACATTAATACAGTAGTAATGTACTGTAGTTGTTTCTGTGATAAATGTTTCTAATTTTCATATCAAACCCTTTGGAAAAATCATGCATGAACTAACTGGTTTTATCTAGCACAGCATCATATCATCTTTGCATTTGTCATCTCTAAAAGGAGAACCCACACCCTTTTCCAAGAACTGTATGCTTTTGAGCACTTTTAAATGAAAATCTTAATCTTAACTCCTGACCTACCCAGTGCACCAATAACCCCCAAATGGCGAGTTTGACATGCTGGCTTATCCAGTTTGCCAGCATACCGGATGTCGGGTTAATGGAATTTTATTGTATATATATATAAACTTAAAATAGTTGAATGACTGAAGTAACCAAGGTTGTTGGCACTTGGATAATGCTTGACTAGAAGTTCAAGCTTGAAATCTTAGAAATTTTTGGGTGGTTTGACCTTGATATAGACTCTGTCTCTCACAATCTGACCACTCTTACTGTAGGCTTGGCAAAATCTATCATGGACATGAATAAGTCTTTTTGATGCCTACAGGGGAAAAGAGTTTAAAAAAGCAACTTGACTTTAATAAATTTGCATTATATCTATTAGTTTGAAAAGTTATTTGACCTGTATCATTTCCATATGTATTTCTAAATCATTAATTAATTAAAAGTTAAATTTTAGTTAATAATGTTTCTAAAGTGTTGCAATTCATTTTGTCAAATTACATTAAGTTTATAAAGTAAATTATCTTGGAAGAATTTATTACTGGTAATTTACAATTTTAAATAAATAATTTGATTTGGAAATTTAGGAAAATGAGACAGTAGTTATCTGGTTATTACAGTTGTGTAAATTCCAATATAAACAAAGAAACATCTGGTCAAATATTGTCAAACACTTTTCAAAATTGTCATAACTGTTTATTGCATATTATGGTTAGAAAAATTAATATATAATTTTCTAATGTATGTTTAATCAGTACTTTATAAACTAGCTGAAGTCCTTGAGTTATAATGTTGTAATAATCCTAATTATAGTAGTTACAGAAATATTTTTCAATATTTTAAAATTGTGTGCCTGTATTCAGTGGGTAGTTGACCTTGTCTTTTTTATTTTTGATATTAAATTGGCCACATATTTGCTATGCTGGTACTGTCATCCTTTTTTGAAGTAATTCGAAGTTTTTGACCTCTATGACAGTTCGCATCCTTCAACTTGCAAATTGCTGCTGAACTTCCTATATAAGCAGAATAAATGTCTTTGAAAGTATTAAATTTATCAAATGTAATAATATTGATTACTGTTATTTTGAGAAAAGTATGCTTTCAAGTGTAATATTATTTAACCATTGCAATACTCTTCTAGTTTTAACTATATATACTGTATATTAACTTGATGTAGGATTTTGTTTTTTATGCCATGTGAACCATTGACCTTACTGACCAATGGTTCATCAAGAAACCTAGGTTAACCTTGACTGTAGTTTAGTTATGCGTGGTGTCGCCAAAACATTGTCTTTGGTGCCAAATAGTCTATTAATCTACATGTATTAACCTTTATTGTTAAGGTCACATTTTAATTACATGTGGCATTTCAAAACACAACTAGAATAAGAATCAATGTACACACACTTGTTATTAATAAGTCAATAGAAAATTTCATTTTAGATGAATGGATATGAGCATTCATTCTAATGATAGAATGTGAAAAATTACTTGTTATAATTTCAATATATATTTGCAAAAACAATGTGTGTCTATGCGTAAAATTAAATTTAATAATAAATACTTTATAGTAATGTTTCAAAATTATGAATAGCATTATTTTATATTAATAATTATAAATCTTTGATTAAAATTGGATAATTAAATAAAATAATGATCATTATTTAATTTAATTAACCCAATTTTAATCCAGAAATAATTGGATAAATTTACTATTATGTCATTACATTTGTAATAAGTATAATGTAATTTATAGATTTATAATAAGCAGCCAAAAACTCTGGTTAATACAGGTTTTAATGGACATAAGGTGTGTTTCAAATTTATACGGACACGAAAAAATTAAAGTGAAACACAAATTTGCTGCATTAAGTGACAAATGTTTTATTAAAAATAATATGGATTTACATGTTTCTACACTGCAAAATAAGAATTTTAATCAAACATTAATATTTTGTCACTGAAAATAATATTTTTTAAAATCTTATACAAAAAACTGTTACATATTTATCCGGACAGGCACTCATTTTATGACTTAAACAGAATATTGTTTAGTTTCAAGCATTGAAATATGCAAATTAGCTTACATATCTAATTGTAATACAAATTCTTTACGTTGTTCAACGTTCTAAAATGGGTAGAACAAAGAATTTATCTGATTATGAAAAAGGGCAGATTGATGCCTATAAATCACAAGGCAAGTCAATAAGAGAAATTGCAGCATATATAAATCGTCCAAAATCAACTGTTGGTGATTATTTATCAAAAAGACGTGGCAAGGATTTACCAATATTCAAGACAGGTCCAAAACCCAAGCTTACTCCTCGAGATTGTAGACAAATCATCAAGGTTTGCTCCACAAAACAAACATCAATAAGAAAAATAAAACAAGAATTAGACTTGCCTTGTAGCAGCACAACAGTGTGGAGAGTTTTAAATAAATCTCCAATGTTAAAATTTAGAAAAAAAACTAATGCCACCACTTTCATTAAAGCACAAAAGTGACAGACTTGATTGGGCACAAAAACACATGACATGGTCCTATGAATGGATTGAAGTTTTGTTCAGTGATGAAAAAAAATTCAACTTAGATGGTCTGGACGGTTTGAAGTATTATTAGCGCGATTTAAGAACCGAAAAACAAATATTTTCAAAACGCCAAATGGGTGGGGGATCAATAATGGTGTGGGGTTCGTTTGGATTCAACGGAACCACAGATTTAGCATTTATAACTTAAAGAATGAATTCAAAGAAGTATCAAGGCATGCTTAAAGATCATTTATTGGAAGCTGGACCAAATATTTGTGGACTAAATAGGATCTTTCAACAAGACAATGCCCCTGTGCATGCCTCTAAATCAACAAAAATGTGGTTTAAACGTAAAAATATTAATCTGATGACATGGCCTGCTAGAAGCCCTGACCTGAAGCCGATGGAAAATCTTTAGGGGATGATGGTTCGTACAGTTTATGCCAATGGAAAGCAGTTTTCCACAATTCATGATTTGAAGGCAGCAATTTCAGATGCTTGGGATAAACTTAAGATTGAATTCCTTCAGAATCTAATTGAAACAATGCCTAATCGAGTATTTAATGTAATTAAGTTAAATGGTGGTTACATTGGCCATTAAATTGTAAGAAAACTTTGCAATTTGAAACCTGTCCGGATAAATATGTAACAGTTTTTTTGTATAAGATTTTCAAAAATATTATTTTCAGTGACAAAATATTAATGTTTGATTAAAATTCTTATTTTGCAGTGTAGAAACATGTAAATCCATATTATTTTTAATAGAACATTTGTCACTTAATGCAGCAAATTTGTGTTTCACTTTAATTTTTTCGTGTCCGTATAAATTTGAAACACACCTTACATTTGAATAATACATTTATCTATTTAAGTTTTTATTTAAAAAGTTTCATTTCATTACAGCTTAAACACATCTGTATATAATTAAGTTTTAGTCCTTACATCATTAACTTGTTGGCATAAATACTTTTATCGCATTATTAAAATTAAATTGGTTGAAAGTTACAACTGTATTAATTAATATAAAATGATCATCACATTTAATTATAATTAGAAGAATAAAGAACTTAAACATTACTTTTGATGGTTGAATAACTTTGTTAATAAAATGTATTGGTTGCATTTTTCTTAAACAAAACGGAGAAATATTAATACTGAAATTCTAAAGGATATGATATGATATGAGTTAATTAATATTGTTATATTATTTGTTGGATTGAGTATATTGTTTGAATAAAATTCCTAATTACAATAATAATAATAATAATTATAAGTAGGATAGTGTATTTTATTATGACCTTGTAGAGATGCCAGAATTAGGAATCATGCTATAATTAATATTTTGTTATATTCAGATGTAAACAAAAGAAAATTTTTTATTATTTTAAGGTAAAACCTGACAAAACATAATGATGTAACTAACTAAAATAATCAGTTTTATCATATTTCATTGTTTTAATTTTAGTTTGACTCATGTTTGTCTTCTGATTTAGTAATTTGAATGATTTCTGGTACGAAAAAGTGTGACAGTTTGTTTAAGCTCATATTTGTTTTAATAATTGCCTAATTTGATATTTAACATCTTATTTGTATACATTTATTTGCAAGACAATTACGGACAAAAAATAAATATTGATATTGATAATGTGACTGCTTTATTGGAGTTATCAATAGGGGAAAAAATTAATGTAGGTTAACATTTTCAAGTATAATGGCTTAATTATTTACCAAAACAAAGTTGTCATTCCCCTGAGCTATGCTTTAATCTCATTTCTCATGCTTTAACACTGCTTCTCATTAGTAAATCTCTGTCAAATTAATAATAATAATTTAGAAAATGAAGGGAAATTACTAATTATAAATATTTAAAATTTTTTTTATTTAATATTAAAATTTTATAAATTACCAATATCACTGCATTTTAATTCTCAACTGACTACCATCAAACAAGACTGACTGCTTTATTTTGATGGTAATTAGTTGAAGCTTTGGGGTAGTAGGCTATAGTACCATCGGATCAAAAGATTTATTATCCTGATTGATAAGTTCTTTAATAGATGATCATAATCTTTCATGTGTACACTTCTCAGAGGGACAGGACCCAACATATCTGAACAGACCATTCCTCTGAAAAATTCCTGGGGTTTTTGCCCATCCAGATTTGATCCTGGGTTCCTCAGAATAATAGATTGTTACCCTAATCACTCATCCATCTGGCCATCTAGGTTATATCAGCTATTAGGGGCCAGTTTCAGGAAAGAAAATTGTGGTAGAATGATATTTCTGCTTATGACAATCAAACACACAGGCTTTTAGGAAATTTTGCCTGTTCGATAAACATTACATTATCTGGAGTTTTTAAGAATCAGATGTGTAAAAAGCATTATTAGCTGGTTGACAATCATTGTACAATGTAAAATAACTTTCATCATCTATAATGACATGTCTGTGCTTGTTTTTTGGAAGTATGTTCTGGTTCAAATTTTTATCTTTACGTTTGGTTTTTCTTCTCATAGCATTGATTCAGGAGCTTCTTTCTTTTTCATGCAAAGGATGCTTAATGATTTTAATTTAGCATTGACAGTCACTCGTACTGATATCAGATTTTAAAGCCAACTTTCTAATAATTCAATCATAATCTCAGATTGTTTTAAAACTTTATAATCAGATATTTCTGAATATTTCGTCAAATAGTGAACCAAATTTTTCTGACATCAGATTGGCTTAAATCATTTATTTTATCAATTATTTCAGCTTGCCGTTTAATATTAACAATGAATAATTTGCCATATTGGTTTATTCAAATTATTGTCAGTTTCCATTGGCAGAAGTAACAGATTTATGTATTATGCCTGCAAAAATCCACTTAATTTTGGAAGAAAGTACTTTCTTAGATTAAAGATGGCATTTTTTTTTCAAGGTATAAACTTTATTGTAATTTGCTTTTTACATCATCTGATAGCTGATCAGTTATCCAGTTTCTCATGAAATGTCTTTGCAAAATTCTTAAAAATTGGTTATTGCAACCACATCACAAATGACGTGCTATCAAGAACAGAACATATGAATAGGCCTTGCTAGCTGTATTCTACCTCTATTAGACCACAGACATTCCAAAATTGCATTAAAAATGAATAATTGTTGATGGAAAGAGAAAGAGAGGAATGCCAAGTAAACTTGGTGCAACACCTTTTAAGAGGATCAAAACATCAATATTCAATGAAAGATGCCTATTCTGTTGCAAAAGATTGCAAAATATGGCAAACTCGTGTGTCCAGTTGCATGGCCAAACCTAATTTTACAAATTTTGGCTGGCTATAAAAATGTGCAATAGCAGGGACCAGTCTGTTTACTTATTGAGGGGAAAAGATAGATAAATCTGTGACAACTTCATTCTACATTACCAAAAAGAGATTCTTGAACTTCATAGAACTTCCAGTGCCCCAAATGTGTACACATTACCCCATCAAAATGTATGCAATGATCTGTACTAAATTAGTAATTCAATAATCAAAGATTGTGAAATTGTTGTTGAGACTTTATCAATTTTCTTGTTATTTAATTTAAATAATGATAAATTAATTTTTTTATGTGATATATTTTAAAATAAATTAAGATTTAATTAAATTTTTTCAATTTATTATTCTTTTCTCTATAGCAAAACTCATGAAACGACTGCTGATTGTCGTTATTACGAAGCCAGTGGAGAAGACAACAATACTTTGGCAACGTTCATGGAAACAAATCCATCCATTCCGAAAAAAGACAGATCTACAAAACAGTCACGACAGCTTCCTCATTGGTTATGGTTTGTTATAGCTAAATGCTTAGGGATACCGTTACATCCTAATGATAAACCTATCATCGGTTTGATACTGCACATGCTTACTTTTGCTTCGGCTCTCACTTTTGCTGTTTCTCACATGTGGTTTGTAATATTTGATATACTCTCTCCCAATACTCCCATTGATATCGCCAATGGCACAGTTAGTATTTTCTTAATTGTGTGCTGGGGGTCGTTCGGTTTCTATGCAAAAAACTTGAGTGCACGACTATTCCGTCACACGCAGTTTCTTAGAGACATAAGAATGCACTCTCGTACTATATTCAAGATCAATGCTGCCGTTTTGTTTTTTCTATTAGGTGCTATTTTCATCAGTACTAATGATTATGATGGCTTTCACTCATATTTAAATGAAACTTGTGAAAAGGTGGAGTTATACGTCATTGTTTGCAAGTTGCAGTTTCTGTCAAGGGTGATATTTTCAGTCTTTGCACTCATATGGCACTCTTTAGTGTCTTTTGTTTTGATATCTGTCTGCAGGACACATACTATAGGTAAGTTTATTTATTAAGAGTAGCAATAACTAATTAAATATAATATAATCTTTACTTTGTGTGTTAACTTGCAAGTTAATTACTAACTTGAAAATGAATCAATAAATTAGTTTTTATAATGAAAGTAATTATGAGGTTTGTACAAAGATAACTTTATTGATAAAGAAAACTAATTACTGCTTGAATAGTTATATAGTTATTTTGTAGCATGGCTTGCTTTGTATTTAAATACACAATTGTTGCAATTGAAAGAAAAGAGTCAAGGCCATACTGGACATGTTATTGAATGTTTATTGTGAAAATAACAGTTAGTTCTCAAAGAATTCTGTTTTTTAGTTCCTATAATGAGCATATTTTCTTACTGCACAGATCAGAAAATTTCGAGAGATTTATTGTCTTGTTGTGTATTGTCTATTTAATATGAAGAATGATGACTAGAGGCAGTGCTAAGAATAACTTGTTTACGTTCGATTTTGAAATCATCATTAATAATAATTGATATAACTTTCTACCTTCATGATTCATTTGCAATAAAAACAAAATTAAGTATCGAAGCAAAATTATAGATTGAATACTTAAACAAGTTTTGAAAGTTAACATTTGATTTACATTTTAAGTTTTTCTAATAATAATTTTATTTATCAAACATGTGATTATGACTCAGCAAATTTATGACTACTTGCTCAATAAACACCATATAATTTAACAATAAATGTATTGTCCTGTAGACATTGTTCTGCAGATCTTTTACGTATGTTTTAATTGCCAAATTTATGATTGTACATTTATCATTTACTACTGTTAGATACTAAAGATTGCAAGCATTAATATTTATTAATAGAATAAGGATTATTAATTTAGGAGAATCCATAATCAAATCTAGTATTTCACAATATGCAATTCATTGTACATTAATTAAAAGCAAGCATAAACTTGACTTTATATAGGTTTTATAGCCTTGTTTAACTAGTTATATGAGTAAGAAGCCATTATAGATGTTAATTAGGAGGTATATTATACTTTACCTTGACAATTTAAGTGTCAGCTTTTAGTTAATATGCTTATCATTGTAAATGTATGGAATTTAGTTAAACTGTTGTTTACTTTCATATAAAATTTTAGATAGTATTTTTTTAAGAATTCTTAAGTGTTCTGGCAGCATTTTAAAGCATTTCATTGAACTGAAAGCATTTTATTCATTGTTCCAATATATTTACATGTCTTAAAGATTGCATATTTAGAAAATTTGTTGTGGTATTAACAATAAAAATATATTTTAGTGTGTTATGTTATATTATTTACAGAATTATGATTTTAATTAATTAAATTAATTAATTAATTTAATTAAGAGAGATGTTGTTATGTTATTTAGCAATAGTTTACATCATACTTTTGATTTTTCATTTGTTTGCAATCTTATTATTTTAGTATTTTATTCAATTCTAATTTAAGGTTGATTGTAACGTCTTTGGTTATGCATGCAATTTCTTTTAATTACAAAATCTAAGATACAGAGATCAAATGAAAAGTGATACATTGCACTTTGATACTACCTTTATTTCTATATGTAGCCAACAAGTTTGTTCAAGCACTTCCCTTAACAGTTCATGAGCCTTCATGGAAAAATGATTCCTGGTCATGCAACTCAGTATATTTTCACTTCATTTTGAACACACTGATTAGATTAAAAATGCCTTCCTTGAAAATGCTTCTTCAGATTGGGGAACAAATGAAAATCAGATAGTGCAAAGTCTGAATGGTATGAAAGATGTGAGAACTTTCCCTAGCTAATATCCTCTAAACAATCACTGTAGCAGCAGAGCTGTTAGATTGACCCTCAACAATCCAGGCTCACGCAAGACCCTCAGCAATCCAGATCTCCTACTGAGTAATCTCCTTCAGTCTCTTTAGTGTTCTCTGATAATCAGTCATGTATTCAAGAGTCCTGTTTTCTCCATGAGGATAGAGCCTGAGTTTCCAACTTATTCTTATTGCAGAACCCTTTTCACCTTAGTAAAAAATGTTGGAATCCTGACAATTTTTAACTGATTTACATATGAGAAAATAGTTTAACGTATCCGATGTCAAAATTTTTCTCTGTTGCGTGTCGCTTCGCATTGAATTTTCGTCGATGTTAAGCCTAACAAAGACTATTGTATCATTAAAAATTATTTTTTGATTTTGTACAAACAAAATAAATATATTGAAAAATATAAAAATAATAAAAAATTATACTTCAGATGTTAATTTAGTATCAAAAACATAAAATATTTGAGTAGCCCAAGACATAGCCAAAAATTGACTGGCGAAAATTAAAATTTGCCGACTGGAATTCTTTCGGATGATTGACTTTCGGAAAATTGACGCTCTACTGTATTTATATGTTGGATACTTTTAAGGTTATTTTTTTAATGATTTTCTAGCTTTAGATTAAGTTTTATCATTTTTATGATTTTCATTATCTTGTCAAACATTATATCATGATTTTGGTTCATTCCGTTACCGATAGATTGGTCTCCAATATTTATAAAGCTATAACTCTAGCACATGTATAGCATGTCACAAGAGGACTTGATTCAAGACTACAACAATTACACTCACGTCCCAAATCTGCATTGGCACATTCATACATCACTAGACTCAACAGATTTTATTGTGGGACCCCAAATTTTATAGAAAATCTTACTTTCTGATCTATCCTCATATATTTTGAAATTTATGTTTTGTATTCATAACAGATAGTTTATGCAATGACAGATGTGAACTTGATAAAATAAATATTTAGTTTTTAAGATTGAAATTTATTTAATAATTATTTGAATTTTATTGTTTTCTTTGAAGGCATTCGACGTTTTATTCGTGAATTAGAATATGATGCAGCAATGTATGAACACTATTTTGCACAGACAAACATGGATGTTCCATTAAAATATGAAGATATTTGTCAAGGTTTGTTATGGCATGTTTATTTAAAAGTCTTAATTAATAATTAGACTTTGCATACAAGTTAGCAATATTGTTAAATAAAAATGATGTTTATTACTCTTGCTACTGTTTACAAAGCATTACATTAAACATTGCCATGTTACATATAATGAAATGAGTTGTTGAATATATCGATATATTAGATTTAAAATGCAGGTAAATTTTGATTATATACAATAGGAATGATCAGATTACTTGTGAAATCAAATTTGTTTGATAGTACACACAATTTTTATTATATATATATCTTAGATATACAGTTTAATGTACACCAAACATATAGACCTATACATAATCAAATATGATTTTACTAACAATCTGTATTCTTGAATATGATGGTCATTTATATTTTACAATGATTATTATAATTATCTTTGAAAATTAATTCCAAATACATAAGTTCATGAAAAAAATATATAGAACTACTGCTGCATATATTTAAGTTCTTGCTAAGGTTCATTTGATGATGATCATTTTAAACAGGACCTTTAATGAAATTGATACTACTATTAATAACATTAATGTTTTCATAAGTCTTCAAGAATATTAGAAGTAGATGTAAATGAAATTATGAAATTGAATATCTTAAAAATTTTTAAATTTTCAATATATTATTGANAAATATTATTTTCAGTGACAAAATATTAATGTTTGATTAAAATTCTTATTTTGCAGTGTAGAAACATGTAAATCCATATTATTTTTAATAGAACATTTGTCACTTAATGCAGCAAATTTGTGTTTCACTTTAATTTTTTCGTGTCCGTATAAATTTGAAACACACCTTACATTTGAATAATACATTTATCTATTTAAGTTTTTATTTAAAAAGTTTCATTTCATTACAGCTTAAACACATCTGTATATAATTAAGTTTTAGTCCTTACATCATTAACTTGTTGGCATAAATACTTTTATCGCATTATTAAAATTAAATTGGTTGAAAGTTACAACTGTATTAATTAATATAAAATGATCATCACATTTAATTATAATTAGAAGAATAAAGAACTTAAACATTACTTTTGATGGTTGAATAACTTTGTTAATAAAATGTATTGGTTGCATTTTTCTTAAACAAAACGGAGAAATATTAATACTGAAATTCTAAAGGATATGATATGATATGAGTTAATTAATATTGTTATATTATTTGTTGGATTGAGTATATTGTTTGAATAAAATTCCTAATTACAATAATAATAATAATAATTATAAGTAGGATAGTGTATTTTATTATGACCTTGTAGAGATGCCAGAATTAGGAATCATGCTATAATTAATATTTTGTTATATTCAGATGTAAACAAAAGAAAATTTTTTATTATTTTAAGGTAAAACCTGACAAAACATAATGATGTAACTAACTAAAATAATCAGTTTTATCATATTTCATTGTTTTAATTTTAGTTTGACTCATGTTTGTCTTCTGATTTAGTAATTTGAATGATTTCTGGTACGAAAAAGTGTGACAGTTTGTTTAAGCTCATATTTGTTTTAATAATTGCCTAATTTGATATTTAACATCTTATTTGTATACATTTATTTGCAAGACAATTACAGACAAAAAATAAATATTGATATTGATAATGTGACTGCTTTATTGGAGTTATCAATAGGGGAAAAAATTAATGTAGGTTAACATTTTCAAGTATAATGGCTTAATTATTTACCAAAACAAAGTTGTCATTCCCCTGAGCTATGCTTTAATCTCATTTCTCATGCTTTAACACTGCTTCTCATTAGTAAATCTCTGTCAAATTAATAATAATAATTTAGAAAATGAAGGGAAATTACTAATTATAAATATTTAAAATTTTTTTTATTTAATATTAAAATTTTATAAATTACCAATATCACTGCATTTTAATTCTCAACTGACTACCATCAAACAAGACTGACTGCTTTATTTTGATGGTAATTAGTTGAAGCTTTGGGGTAGTAGGCTATAGTACCATCGGATCAAAAGATTTATTATCCTGATTGATAAGTTCTTTAATAGATGATCATAATCTTTCATGTGTACACTTCTCAGAGGGACAGGACCCAACATATCTGAACAGACCATTCCTCTGAAAAATTCCTGGGGTTTTTGCCCATCCAGATTTGATCCTGGGTTCCTCAGAATAATAGATTGTTACCCTAATCACTCATCCATCTGGCCATCTAGGTTATATCAGCTATTAGGGGCCAGTTTCAGGAAAGAAAATTGTGGTAGAATGATATTTCTGCTTATGACAATCAAACACACAGGCTTTTAGGAAATTTTGCCTGTTCGATAAACATTACATTATCTGGAGTTTTTAAGAATCAGATGTGTAAAAAGCATTATTAGCTGGTTGACAATCATTGTACAATGTAAAATAACTTTCATCATCTATAATGACATGTCTGTGCTTGTTTTTTGGAAGTATGTTCTGGTTCAAATTTTTATCTTTACGTTTGGTTTTTCTTCTCATAGCATTGATTCAGGAGCTTCTTTCTTTTTCATGCAAAGGATGCTTAATGATTTTAATTTAGCATTGACAGTCACTCGTACTGATATCAGATTTTAAAGCCAACTTTCTAATAATTCAATCATAATCTCAGATTGTTTTAAAACTTTATAATCAGATATTTCTGAATATTTCGTCAAATAGTGAACCAAATTTTTCTGACATCAGATTGGCTTAAATCATTTATTTTATCAATTATTTCAGCTTGCCGTTTAATATTAACAATGAATAATTTGCCATATTGGTTTATTCAAATTATTGTCAGTTTCCATTGGCAGAAGTAACAGATTTATGTATTATGCCTGCAAAAATCCACTTAATTTTGGAAGAAAGTACTTTCTTAGATTAAAGATGGCATTTTTTTTTCAAGGTATAAACTTTATTGTAATTTGCTTTTTACATCATCTGATAGCTGATCAGTTATCCAGTTTCTCATGAAATGTCTTTGCAAAATTCTTAAAAATTGGTTATTGCAACCACATCACAAATGACGTGCTATCAAGAACAGAACATATGAATAGGCCTTGCTAGCTGTATTCTACCTCTATTAGACCACAGACATTCCAAAATTGCATTAAAAATGAATAATTGTTGATGGAAAGAGAAAGAGAGGAATGCCAAGTAAACTTGGTGCAACACCTTTTAAGAGGATCAAAACATCAATATTCAATGAAAGATGCCTATTCTGTTGCAAAAGATTGCAAAATATGGCAAACTCGTGTGTCCAGTTGCATGGCCAAACCTAATTTTACAAATTTTGGCTGGCTATAAAAATGTGCAATAGCAGGGACCAGTCTGTTTACTTATTGAGGGGAAAAGATAGATAAATCTGTGACAACTTCATTCTACATTACCAAAAAGAGATTCTTGAACTTCATAGAACTTCCAGTGCCCCAAATGTGTACACATTACCCCATCAAAATGTATGCAATGATCTGTACTAAATTAGTAATTCAATAATCAAAGATTGTGAAATTGTTGTTGAGACTTTATCAATTTTCTTGTTATTTAATTTAAATAATGATAAATTAATTTTTTTATGTGATATATTTTAAAATAAATTAAGATTTAATTTAAATTTATTCAATTTATTATTCTTTTCTCTATAGCAAAACTCATGAAACGACTGCTGATTGTCGTTATTACGAAGCCAGTGGAGAAGACAACAATACTTTGGCAACGTTCATGGAAACAAATCCATCCATTCCGAAAAAAGACAGATCTACAAAACAGTCACGACAGCTTCCTCATTGGTTATGGTTTGTTATAGCTAAATGCTTAGGGATACCGTTACATCCTAATGATAAACCTATCATCGGTTTGATACTGCACATGCTTACTTTTGCTTCGGCTCTCACTTTTGCTGTTTCTCACATGTGGTTTGTAATATTTGATATACTCTCTCCCAATACTCCCATTGATATCGCCAATGGCACAGTTAGTATTTTCTTAATTGTGTGCTGGGGGTCATTCGGTTTCTATGCAAAAAACTTGAGTGCACGACTATTCCGTCACACGCAGTTTCTTAGAGACATAAGAATGCACTCTCGTACTATATTCAAGATCAATGCTGCCGTTTTGTTTTTTCTATTAGGTGCTATTTTCATCAGTACTAATGATTATGATGGCTTTCACTCATATTTAAATGAAACTTGTGAAAAGGTGGAGTTATACGTCATTGTTTGCAAGTTGCAGTTTCTGTCAAGGGTGATATTTTCAGTCTTTGCACTCATATGGCACTCTTTAGTGTCTTTTGTTTTGATATCTGTCTGCAGGACACATACTATAGGTAAGTTTATTTATTAAGAGTAGCAATAACTAATTAAATATAATATAATCTTTACTTTGTGTGTTAACTTGCAAGTTAATTACTAACTTGAAAATGAATCAATAAATTAGTTTTTATAATGAAAGTAATTATGAGGTTTGTACAAAGATAACTTTATTGATAAAGAAAACTAATTACTGCTTGAATAGTTATATAGTTATTTTGTAGCATGGCTTGCTTTGTATTTAAATACACAATTGTTGCAATTGAAAGAAAAGAGTCAAGGCCATACTGGACATGTTATTGAATGTTTATTGTGAAAATAACAGTTAGTTCTCAAAGAATTCTGTTTTTTAGTTCCTATAATGAGCATATTTTCTTACTGCACAGATCAGAAAATTTCGAGAGATTTATTGTCTTGTTGTGTATTGTCTATTTAATATGAAGAATGATGACTAGAGGCAGTGCTAAGAATAACTTGTTTACGTTCGATTTTGAAATCATCATTAATAATAATTGATATAACTTTCTACCTTCATGATTCATTTGCAATAAAAACAAAATTAAGTATCGAAGCAAAATTATAGATTGAATACTTAAACAAGTTTTGAAAGTTAACATTTGATTTACATTTTAAGTTTTTCTAATAATAATTTTATTTATCAAACATGTGATTATGACTCAGCAAATTTATGACTACTTGCTCAATAAACACCATATAATTTAACAATAAATGTATTGTCCTGTAGACATTGTTCTGCAGATCTTTTACGTATGTTTTAATTGCCAAATTTATGATTGTACATTTATCATTTACTACTGTTAGATACTAAAGATTGCAAGCATTAATATTTATTAATAGAATAAGGATTATTAATTTAGGAGAATCCATAATCAAATCTAGTATTTCACAATATGCAATTCATTATACATTAATTAAAAGCAAGCATAAACTTGACTTTATATAGGTTTTATAGCCTTGTTTAACTAGTTATATGAGTAAGAAGCCATTATAGATGTTAATTAGGAGGTATATTATACTTTACCTTGACAATTTAAGTGTCAGCTTTTAGTTAATATGCTTATCATTGTAAATGTATGGAATTTAGTTAAACTGTTGTTTACTTTCATATAAAATTTTAGATAGTATTTTTTTAAGAATTCTTAAGTGTTCTGGCAGCATTTTAAAGCATTTCATTGAACTGAAAGCATTTTATTCATTGTTCCAATATATTTACATGTCTTAAAGATTGCATATTTAGAAAATTTGTTGTGGTATTAACAATAAAAATATATTTTAGTGTGTTATGTTATATTATTTACAGAATTATGATTTTAATTAATTAAATTAATTAATTAATTTAATTAAGAGAGATGTTGTTATGTTATTTAGCAATAGTTTACATCATACTTTTGATTTTTCATTTGTTTGCAATCTTATTATTTTAGTATTTTATTCAATTCTAATTTAAGGCTGATTGTAACGTCTTTGGTTATGCATGCAATTTCTTTTAATTACAAAATCTGAGATACAGAGATCAAATGAAAAGTGATACATTGCACTTTGATACTACCTCTATTTCTATATGTAGCCAACAAGTTTGTTCAAGCACTTCCCTTAACAGTTCATGAGCCTTCATGGAAAAATGATTCCTGGTCATGCAACTCAGTATATTTTCACTTCATTTTGAACACACTGATTAGATTAAAAATGCCTTCCTTGAAAATGCTTCTTCAGATTGGGGAACAAATGAAAATCAGATAGTGCAAAGTCTGAATGGTATGAAAGATGTGAGAACTTTCCCTAGCTAATATCCTCTAAACAATCACTGTAGCAGCAGAGCTGTTAGATTGACCCTCAACAATCCAGGCTCACGCAAGACCCTCAGCAATCCAGATCTCCTACTGAGTAATCTCCTTCAGTCTCTTTAGTGTTCTCTGATAATCAGTCATGTATTCAAGAGTCCTGTTTTCTCCATGAGGATAGAGCCTGAGTTTCCAACTTATTCTTATTGCAGAACCCTTTTCACCTTAGTAAAAAATGTTGGAATCCTGACAATTTTTAACTGATTTACATATGAGAAAATAGTTTAACGTATCCGATGTCAAAATTTTTCTCTGTTGCGTGTCGCTTCGCATTGAATTTTCGTCGATGTTAAGCCTAACAAAGACTATTGTATCATTAAAAATTATTTTTTGATTTTGTACAAACAAAATAAATATATTGAAAAATATAAAAATAATAAAAAATTATACTTCAGATGTTAATTTAGTATCAAAAACATAAAATATTTGAGTAGCCCAAGACATAGCCAAAAATTGACTGGCGAAAATTAAAATTTGCCGACTGGAATTCTTTCGGATGATTGACTTTCGGAAAATTGACGCTCTACTGTATTTATATGTTGGATACTTTTAAGGTTATTTTTTTAATGATTTTCTAGCTTTAGATTAAGTTTTATCATTTTTATGATTTTCATTATCTTGTCAAACATTATATCATGATTTTGGTTCATTCTGTTACCGATAGATTGGTCTCCAATATTTATAAAGCTATAACTCTAGCACATGTATAGCATGTCACAAGAGGACTTGATTCAAGACTACAACAATTACACTCACGTCCCAAATCTGCATTGGCACATTCATACATCACTAGACTCAACAGATTTTATTGTGGGACCCCAAATTTTATAGAAAACCTTACTTTCTGATCTATCCTCATATATTTTGAAATTTATGTTTTGTATTCATAACAGATAGTTTATGCAATGACAGATGTGAACTTGATAAAATAAATATTTAGTTTTTAAGATTGAAATTTATTTAATAATTATTTGAATTTTATTGTTTTCTTTGAAGGCATTCGACGTTTTATTCGTGAATTAGAATATGATGCAGCAATGTATGAACACTATTTTGCACAGACAAACATGGATGTTCCATTAAAATATGAAGATATTTGTCAAGGTTTGTTATGGCATGTTTATTTAAAAGTCTTAATTAATAATTAGACTTTGCATACAAGTTAGCAATATTGTTAAATAAAAATGATGTTTATTACTCTTGCTACTGTTTACAAAGCATTACATTAAACATTGCCATGTTACATATAATGAAATGAGTTGTTGAATATATCGATATATTAGATTTAAAATGCAGGTAAATTTTGATTATATACAATAGGAATGATCAGATTACTTGTGAAATCAAATTTGTTTGATAGTACACACAATTTTTATTATATATATATCTTAGATATACAGTTTAATGTACACCAAACATATAGACCTATACATAATCAAATATGATTTTACTAACAATCTGTATTCTTGAATATGATGGTCATTTATATTTTACAATGATTATTATAATTATCTTTGAAAATTAATTCCAAATACATAAGTTCATGAAAAAAATATATAGAACTACTGCTGCATATATTTAAGTTCTTGCTAAGGTTCATTTGATGATGATCATTTTAAACAGGACCTTTAATGAAATTGATACTACTATTAATAACATTAATGTTTTCATAAGTCTTCAAGAATATTAGAAGTAGATGTAAATGAAATTATGAAATTGAATATCTTAAAAATTTTTAAATTTTCAATATATTATTGAATAAAATGCCTGGAATACCTATCTAAATACTTTCAAAAATAGAATGTTCATTGTTTATTCAAAAAAAATATTGCAATATAAGAGATTAAGTTGCATTTTCTAAATATAAGTAATCAAGAGTTTAAAAACAATACAGACATATTTATAGATTTTGAAATATTTAAAGATTAAAGTTATAATAATTTAAAAAAAAAGAAAAAAAGGTAGATTAATTTCATCTGAAGTTATTGAATATATAATGTAATAAACATTTAAATTTAAAATTTTTTGTTTTTTATCTGTTGATTTTACAGTTTGATATTTTGAAATACAAATTCTTGTAATAAATTTATTAATTTTTAATGGAGTTTGAATGCATTAAATTATTTGTATTGTCGACTTTTAGATTAATAGATTGACAGATACAGAAGAATTTGTGAAATTTTTGTCCAGTTTTGAAATTATTCATTAATATGAACTTTACATTAAAAAATTAATATTCAAGAAAGTATTGGAGTGAGTTACCTATTCCAATACTTTCTTAACATCAATATTTTAATGTGAAATACATAATGAATAATTTCAAAACTGAACAAAAATTTTAGAAATATTTTTAGTTTTGTATATAATTTCTTTCTTTAATTCGATCATTTAAATATGTAATGGTGATCTATGTTACACAGTATTGATGTGCTGAAAAAAAAAGTTGATTTTCATATATTATTGTAGGAAACAGATTGCATGTGTGTTGTTATAATCTATTGCCTTTTTGGGAATACTTACATTTACTAAAAAATATTAAACTGAGAAAATTCTCACATAAAATATAATAAAGCAATCAACAAGTAATACTTGAATTACAAAAGTTTAATTTAGTATTTTCTTATAACATGATTTATCCTGATGCAGCTTTTTTATTTTTCATTGCTAAATCAATATGCTTGTGCAGTTTATTTACATTGTGTAAACAGTATGAGTAATATATCTATATTGTATTTTAAACACTTTGTTTCTCTATTTTACTTTGATCTAAAAGTAATGAATGTAATATTTATCAACATGAAATTATTTTGACTTTCATAATCTTTGTACATCCATTCTATAACTTTGGCATAAAATTTGTGTTTTATAGATTTTAATCGTAGATTTGAATATCATTAACAACGTTCAGAAGACAGTTAAACTGTCTTCTGAATGTTGTAAATGATATTCAACTTGTGCTATTGCTTTTAAAATATTAATGGAAAAAATATGCCTAAGTGAGTGAAGTTGCAGAAAGTTATTCCTATGCTTTTAATGAGGACAGGATTTTTACTTTTTTTTTTTTGACAATACAGATTTCTTTTGTACAAACTTTCTTATATTAGATTAAGAAACTTAATCATTTGGCATGGTAACTTGTACATAAGGGGCATTGATTCTATTAACGTTTCAACAGTGGACTAGCTAGGTATGGTTCTACCTCCAGTAGTGGAGAATAAATGTGGGAAATTTTTAAAGTATTTTTCTGCAAGTTTTTTCTCATTACTGTTTTAGAAAAAGATTTTCTAAACAGTTATATCTAGTAAAGAAAAGTCTTTTTTATTGTTACATAATTCATTTTTTGGGTGAATTTTTTTTCGCAGTAGTTTTTGGCAATACCCCAAAACAATTTAATGGATACATCCATCCTTCACTGCTGTCACACGATCACCCTGGATGGATATATCTGTCCTTCACTGCTGAGTGGTTAAATTTTGGTGGTTAAAGGTTGAAAGGGGGTTGTGTCATATCTCAAGTGGAGTCAGACATAATGAAAATTTGTTTCTGGCATTTATAATAATTTTAGAAACTTGTCTTTGCCTTCAAAATTAAGCCTGTTTTGTCTTTTTATAATAATTAATGATGTAAAAGTTATTTTTAATACATTATAACAGATGGCACCACACTCAATTTTAACTTCTGCTAACATGTCTTAGTATTTCTTAACACAAGTATTTTTTACTGGTAAAGTTACACAACTCATTGCTGGATTTTTCATTTAGCAAGATTTATTTATATCTGTCATTGACTTCACATTTCTGAAGTGTGTTAATAAAAATATAGATGTTATTTTATTATACTGATCAAACATTAGTGTAATAAGTTTGAAAAATAAAATTTTTAGTAATTGTATTAAGTATTAAATTTTATATATTTGTTCTTTGAAATCACTTGTGTTTTATTAATACCATTACTACTAATGTTTACTATTTTAAAAATTAATGAAGTTCAGCATAATGTTAAGCTCATGTAAAAATCAACTTTATAGATGTCATTAAAAACAAATTATCTTTTAACTACTATCTGGAATTTTAAAAATTTTAATGTAATTTGAAATTTCCTGACATATTTATTTATTTATTTTTATTTTACATATACAGTAGAACCTCGATTATCCGGACTAATTGGGGATGAAGGTAGTCCGGATAAGGAAAAATCCGGATAATCGAAACAAATACTTTAATTTGTCTTTTAATGATAATACAACACGTTTTCTATTCGATGATATTAAAAGTAAATACTGTATTTAAACCGTAATGAAATTTTCGAGAAACAAACGTTCGTATTGAATTTGTACTACTACTGACCAACGCTAACAGACCACCTATTGTTTAAAAGGCCTTCTGGTGGCGCAAGAAGACGGATTTTATAAAATAAAAAGCAGTTGAAACTGCATTTTTATGAATAAAAATTTGACAAACTATTTATCGTTTTATGACTAGTACAATTTTTTCGTCGCGTTTGCGGCTTTTAAGTAATGCATAAAACTTCGAGGCGCGAGGCCCTTTGGACCACGAGGCATAGGCAGTAGCCCACGTCGTCCATGCCTTACGCCGCCCTTGGTCATAGAAATGATGTAATTTGAATATAAATTATTTATAAATACGTATGTCAAGTTATATTTTTATTACTACGTAAAATATATTAAGAGTTTATGACCACTGTGCTGGGTGAGACGTTGTTGAAACAAAAAAACTTATGCATTTCATCACGTACATAAACAGTGCCGTAATTCGCCAAGTGCAAATCAGCAAATTCGTAAAATTTTTGTTTATTTTGAACAATCCGGATAATTGAAAATCCGGATAATGGAGGTCCGGATAACGAAGGTTCTACTGTAATAAGAAATGTCTTATGACAATGGATTTCCATCCCTAGCAACAATTAAACCGCATTGTAAAATAATATAAATCTAAATCATAATTAACATATATATGTGCATAAAAAGTTATAAATTATAAAATGTAGTTAAATATAACCAATAAATTAATAATAATATAATATTAAATGATTTGTTTAGAAAAGAGTATACTTTATAGAGGATCTTCTGAAATGAATGCCACCATTTTAATTAATATACTAATCACATGGAGATAAAAACTATATACAGTTACGCTCGGGCTTAATTTTATATAGAGTATGGCTGGCTCTAGTAATTTTTTTCTTCTTCCACTCACTCCTTTTACTTTAATACTTAATGTATACTTAATGAAACCTATTTAGTTGTTTTCTTGGAAGCCACAGTCAACAAGAGGTGCTCTTTTCATGTAGCAATATGTATTTCAGGCATTTTTCCCCCCTCTTCAATTTCTTAAGAAGAGGAGCAAAAAATGCCTGAAATGCATATCCCTATATGAAAGAGTACCTCTTGTTGAGTGGCTTTTAGAAAAAACTACTACATAAGCTTCATTAAATATAAAATATGTAATAATTTTATTCTTTCATTTCTATAAGAAAAGAGTGTAGAAATGGTTTTTAAATTTTTAAATAAATCTGTTCTCATGCGAGTAAATTTGGGTTTGATTTTAATTTCAGAGAAATAAAATGTCAAAAATCAAATATCAATTTTTAAATACATTTATCTAATTGTAGTGTTTTCTGTCTATATTGTTCAATTGAACTAACATAAAAAATATTTATTTAAATGACTATATGATCTATTAAAAGTTACTATTACTGTAAAAGAAAAATGTTACTATATATAATGAAATATCAGGTGAATGGAAAATAAGATAAATAGAAAATATGAAAATTACTCCTATTTCTCATTTCAAAATTCTGTAATACAAGCAACAAATTTATTAAAAATTTAAATGCCAGATATATTTTATATTTTATTTGCAGTTAATCTTCTCAAGGCAAAATTAGTATAATTTATAAACATTTCAAATTTAATGAATTTGTTTTGACTTCTGTTAGTTTAATATCAATTTAGAAAGCAGAATTTTGTTAAGAGTGTTACAATACAAACTTTATTATCGTACAAGTTTAAATCTTTGATTTTATTCACAACTTTAATATATTTATTAATTAACTACTTATTGAATCTGTCTAGAAGAAATATTTGGAAATTCTTTCCATTGTTTGACTGTTAATACTACGATGAACTTATTACCATTTTAAGTTTTGAACGAATTCAATTTGATAACTGGATATTCATTGTTTAATTTTAATTCTTATAAGTTTAGGAAGAGAGAGCTGTCCCAATTACTCAATTTTTCCGTGTTTAAAAATAATAATAATTTATTACCTATTCTTGTTAAAATTATCATTCTTTTTCTAATTTTCTAATCTAATTTTCAGGTAAATTTATTAATTTACCTGAAAATTATTTAATATAACATCATTATAATTTTATTTTTATGTCTGATTTATAGCTGATAAATAATTCTTGATATTTAATAACTAATTTGATGTATAAATGATTCTAAGTTATCAATTGTTGCTTCTAATAATATCTCATACATTATAGCTAAAACCACATTTAAATATATAACTCTCTCTTTCATAATTTTTTATATTGAGATAGTTTTTATAGCTAAAATCAAAAACAAAGTTTGAAATTATTGTTCAATTAACAGATTTTTCACCTTTTCTCTTGTAAATTTCTCCTAAAATGAAAGTTTTCTGAGAAATTTTTATTAATGTTTTGTGCCTCTAAATTTCTGTGATATTTGTAGTTTTTTTTATCATGTTAATGATTTAAATGTTTTACTGGGCATAAATCCCATTATCAAAGTCCACAAAGCAAAAATGAAACATAAATATCGATAATGCATTCTAAAGTTTTTTGAACATTTGAAAATTTGAACATTAATAGACAAATGCAAAAAAACATTGCATTAATAATAATGTTCTAATGAATGCTAACTTAGAAAAATCAACTATTCCTCGGATGAAACTAATTTGATGGTCATGCTTTGTCAACTTTTAGCTAGGGATAAACAAATATGTAAAACACCTGATGTAAAATAAATGACTGTGAATTGTTAGAAGAAATTGTAATGCTGGAACACATAAGGAATCCCCTGTTTTATTCAGGTTTTAAACATTTTTCAAGACATAAATCCCATCATCAGAATCCATAACCAAAAAAGCAAACATAAACATTAATAACATGTTCTAAACCTTTTTGTGCATTTGAAAGTTCAAACATCTACAGACAGACTCATTGAAATAACATTATTAATAAATACACTGCACTAACCTTAGAATGCTTTGCAGTTATTTTGGAATGTAACACAAACGTTTACGGTCCACCCTAGGACCTTCTTCAGGTAACATTATTAATGTACCAATTCTTTCAAATGTTTTTTGGTTTCAAATGCTTGAAAAGCTTAGAACACATTATCGATGCTTATGACCCATTTTTTTGTGGATTCTGATGATGGTATTTGTCTGAAAAAACTTTTAAGTCCTGAATAAAAAAGTGAACTCATCTATTCTAGCATTATATTTTCTAGTGGTTCCTGGAATTGTCTGTTTTACATAAGTATCATATTAATTAATATTATCATCGTTACACTATACCATTCATAATACACTCAACGCCATGTCAGTCTGGCAAAACTTATGTATTACTAAAATTTGGCCATTTTAAATGTTCTTCATCAGGCTGTGAGCAAATATAAATTGAATATATAAAATAATTACCAATTTTTGAATCACTGAAAGTTGTGTTAAAAAATTTAATCAAATATTTGTAGAACAGAGTATAATTAGAATTTAAAAACAAACAAAATAACTAAATAGAAGAAAAAAGTGGATATTTGTCATACAAAATATAACACTTCCTATGGGTTAGAGATGCATTGTATTGATGGAGTTAATGCAGTGCAACAAGCGATGATCTGCTATGGTGGATGCCTCTTGGGAGGACTATCTATGGGAAATTGATTCCTATCTAACTGTTAGGTATGTGAAGAAAACCCAAAATACTCCATATGACTAGTCCATTGACAGGTGTGAACTCACGACCAGCTACCAGTATTCAGTAAATGTTTTCAGTCTTTCCAAGTGACTTATTAAATTTTATAACAGTTTGCTACATATTTGATTACAATTGTTAAAAGTCTATAGATTATAAATATCAAATAATTTTGGTATTGTAAAAATTTATTCAAACAAAATTGCAGTGAAATTACAGTAAAAGAAGAAAAAGTGAGCTAAAAACCACCTTTTATTTTCTATGATTAAAGTTATAAATACAGGTATGCATAGTTTAACAATGTTCTGCTTAAAGTTGGAGGTTTCATAAAATTATAATGGTGCTGAAAAATTTTTACCTGTCTGTACTTTTAGACAAATAAATACTTATTATCTTATACAAACTGTATAGCAGCCTGTATGAGTAGAAAACTATACCATATAGGTTTGTCTAAATATACTTTATGATTGCTTAATGTTGTATTTCTTGGGATATAATCCCATCATTAAGTGGTATATACCTGTAAAACTTTATGCCATTTTAATTATAAGAATTATACAAAATATTAACTCAGCACAATGTACAAAGTATTCATATATAGCATTATTTATATAAATATAAATGATCCTATATGTTTATTTCCACATAGCATCATTTATTTTAACAAATTGGACTGTTTGTTTCCACAGTTCGATAATAGTGGGAAGTACAATCTTTTTGTCATCAAGGATTGCTGCATTAGACTTTCAAGCATCAGTCTGCTAAGTGGTGGTGAAGTTTTCAAACTGGAATACTTACTATTTTGTAACACTGTGTTAGTGTTGTGCTGTGATTTGAGAATGAACTAAAAAATTGAGCAAAGAGAAAATGTTAAATTTTGCATTAAACTTTGAGAAATTTACCACAGAGTACTGAAATGTTTCAGTAGGTTTATGATTATGTGTGGGAGATCACAATCTTTGAGACCCAAGAAGGCAAAACAAATTAAGAGTGTGACTAAAAACATGTTGATAATTTTTTCCATCATAAGGGGATTGTATACTGGAATTTGTTTTTCCTAGTCAGTCAGAGAATTCAGACTTTTACTGCAATGTTTTGAGGTGATTACATATGAATATGTTGTTGCAAAAGACTAGAATCTTAACACAACCAAACCTGGCTCCTTCATCGTAACAATGCTTCCATACACTCACAGCTTTCAAAATTAAAATATGTTTGCCAAAAAAAAACAGTATGGCAGTCTTCCTTCTTCATCCTTACTTTCCAGATTTCTCTCCTAGTGACTTTTTGTTCATTAGAATGAAATTGTAGCTCAATGTGTGGCATTTCGATACAATTGTGAGGACATTCACTTTAAATCACAAGAGGTGATTCAGAATTTTTAAAACAATGACTTTCAAGGAGTGTTTGAGAGTTGGCAGAAGCAGTGTAAATGCATTGGATAACTAACTACCTTGAAGAGGATAGCAACTAAATATCAAAATCTTTATAGACCAAATTTGCTTTCTTTTCAATCAACCTCATATTATAAAATACATTTTTATAAAGTAATTTTAGTTAAAATATTAAGTTTTATTCTATAATTTCCTATTTCAAATTAGCAATATTGCTGATGATAAATGTCACTTTAAACTAAAATATTTGTATGTATCACTAATTATTTTAATTTTTTACAATTTTAGAAACATCATGGTTGGAAGGTGATATGAATACTGATGATGAGATGTTGAGTACCGACGAACCATTTTCCATACTCAATCATCGCCGTTTCACAAAATCCAAAAGAAGATACACGTGTCCACCCACCTTTGATTCTGCTTCATTTTCAAATAATAACAGGCAGGAAGGTGATACAAATCGCATAGAAACAGTCGATGAAATTGGTATTTTAACTTCTCCCATTCAGAATCATGAGGATGAATTTGCTCGTAATAATCATGCGGATCATGATCAACAGGATAAAAGTAACACAAGAGCAGCACATTCAGTAAGTATGTTAAATATTTTATTTTGGATATTATACATAAATATAAGAGTAAAACTGACTAATCTGAATAGAAGAACACTCATTAAATAAGAAGTCATATAGAAATTGTATAAACAATGCCAAATTTTCATTATAAACATTAATAATAATAAAGATTACAAGTTTGAGAATTTTCATTAGGTTTCATAATAGTTTTTAGAATTAATAATACATTTTCATAAAGTAAATATTTATTAAATAAAATTACAACAAATTTTTGAAAAATGCACACTTTTCGTTTAGATTATTTAACAAAAGATTATTTTTACATAATTTTAAAATGAAAATCTTGATGAAAGTGGCATAAGATGAGAATAGTATGCTATTTTTTTCAAGAAAAATGCTGATTTTAACAAAGATTTTATTTGCCAAAGCTGTTTAAATTAATGAAATGAATCAAAGCTTGAAAATATATATAAATTATTCTAACCTTTGTTACTTTTTTTTTTTTTAAACTCTTTTTGCCCTGTGGGCACTAAGAGGGCCCTTTTTTGCAAGCCCATTATGGGTTCGGCCAGGCCCACAATGGGGCTGCCGGGTGATGAGGGACGGGGCCCGACATATCCGAGCGGACCCCCCCCCCGAAAGATTCCTGGGGATTATTCGACCCGTTCGGATTCGAACTCGGGTCCCCCAGAGCGGTAGGCTGCCACCTTGACCACTCGGCCATCTGGCCGCAATGACCTTTGTTACTGGCACTTAAATACTGAAGCAAGAACTAATTGATTTCAGATCTAACCTGTAAAGTTATGAGAAAATATTCAATTAAACCTTTATAATGTTTGAATTTTGAATAATATTTTAATATAACATTTTTAATCATTATGTAATTTTCATTATTCAAATTAATGAAAATGTTTAGTAACTGAAATATGTGGGTATCATCATCTGCCTAGTGTAGAAAAGAAATTTTTGTACAGGGCAATAATTTTGTATATTACAGTACGACTGAAACATTAAATTTGCCAAGATGCATCATGTTGAAATGTTTATTGCCAGTATTGAATTATATCAATGTTTCTTACAACATTTTCCTGAAAAAGAGATTGTACATTGACTCAAAATAGGAATAATAATTAACATAAAAGGAGTATAGCTGTTAATTCAATAGTTAAAAACCAGTAGTGGAAAACAGGAGTGAATGATCAAATTTGAAGACACAAAAAAAAAAAAAAAGAGTCTAATTTCCTCTATAATGTAAGTGAACAAATTAATACAAACACTTTAGAAATGATCACATTTATCGGAAAAAATAGCAGGTTTATTTCATTCGAGTAACTCAATAATTGCTGAACTGTGTATCCTTGAAACCAGATGTTAGTTCATTAAATTTACGCACTAATGGTTTAAAGAATTAGTTTTTAAACAGTGAAAATACAATAAAAGAAGTTGGAAGAAGTAAAGTTTTTGAAAGTCAAAAACGAGTGGTTACAATATAATTTAAACACATTGATTAATTATGCAAATAGAAATAAGATAAGATTATTTTTTCTTCATACAGATTTGAAGATATCCTTTTTGGGAATCATGAGAAAAAAAATTGATTTGTTGGAAATTTCATTGAATAGTATTATAGAGATATACTCAATAAATAATATTGATTTGCCATTTTTAGGAATAAATATGAATTCAGCAGGACAATTATTTATAAAACTTCCATCTAATACATAATAATGTATTTTTAGAGCTGGACTTTAACAGATTTGATCCTCTTAAATTATAATCTTTATCTAAAGATACTATTATACACAAACTGATTTAGACCATAATATACTTTATAATCTTCTTCCTCAGCAATTCTAGAGATAAAATCACCTGTTAACATATGATGTTGAGTTATAGAACACTAACAATTTAACAAATTAATAACTTCATTCATAGCTCCAAAAATTTGATAAGGTGAAATACAGTGGGTGATCGGATAACAAACACTTTCGCAAAAGATTTTTATGTTTGGACAACGAACACCCAACAGGACAAACACAAGAAGAAGCAACATAAAATAATGAATATTGATTTGTCTTTCCTTGTCTTCGGCCAACAATTTGAAACTTTTCGGAGTGTGGGAGACGTTGACATTGATGCTCAAGCCAGTATATACAAATCGGATAGTATTCCTCCGAATTTTGAAACTCTCCCTTGTAATTCCAGCCTTTTATTTTTCTGACAAAACAATTCTTTTATGTATTTGTGAGGCTGTCAGGAAGGCACTCATTAAGTTTTGCGTCTGTTTTTCTTTTGAAAGGTGAGAGTATAATAGCAAAGGTAGAGAGTGGGCAGAAGATGCATAATGTTGCTTGTTAGTATGGCGTGAACAGGTTTACAGTAGGCTGCAGTTCAATTTTATTTAAGAAAAATACTGTATAATCAAGAAGATTCAAGCAGCTAAAGGAGTAACAGAAATCACATCTGAGAAATAAAGAACATCGAAGAGTTTGTAATGTAACCTAAAACGGATCTGACGACAGAAGAATGCCAAGAACTGTTGAATGAAGAACACCAAGACACTCAGTGAGATATGTTTTCTTCTGAAAAGGAGAATTAATGTCAATATCTGCTATTAAACATTTTTTTGAAGTGGGAGGATGTCAGAACAATGGTCTTAGAATGGCATCCAAACCAGGTTGGAGCTTGGGAATTTCTACAATTGTAATGCTA
Organism: Centruroides sculpturatus; assembly: GCF_000671375.1. Lineage (NCBI taxonomy): Eukaryota > Metazoa > Arthropoda > Arachnida > Scorpiones > Buthidae > Centruroides > Centruroides sculpturatus. The sequence goes on from NW_019384308.1 coordinate 178,679, forward strand.
TTAATTACTTACGAAAAATCCTGAAGAAGAGAGAAAAGCAATCTACATTAGACAGATTCTTTAACCCCCATAAAGAAAAAAACATGACTAATAAAAACACAAGACTGCATATGTATGTATTTTTATTATTACATATAAATAAACATAGTAAGAAAGTNGTTCAATCTTATTTAAGAAAAATACTGTATAATCAAGAAGACTCAAGCAGCTAAAGGAGTAACAGAAATCACATCTGAGAAATAAAGAACATCGAAGAGTTTGTAATGGAACCTGAAACGGATCTGACGACAGAAGAACACCAAGAACTCTTGAATGAAGAATACCAAGACACTCAGCAAGATATGTTTTCTTCTGAAAAAGAGAATTAATGTCGATATCTGCTATTAAACATTTTTTTGAAGAAGTGGGAGGATGTCAGAACAATGATCTTAGAATGGCATTCAAACCAGGTTGGAGCTTGGGGATTTCTACAATTGCAATGCTATTAATTACTTATGAAAAATCCTGATGAAGAGAGAAAAGCAATTGACATTAGACAGATTCTTTAACACTTTCAGACGGAAAAAACATGACTAATAAAAACGCAAGACTGCATATGTATGTATTTTTATTATTACATATAAATAAACGTAGTAAGAAAGTATATATTTTTTATTTTTGGGAGTCTCCAGAACAAATTAATTAAATTCCCATTAAAAGCTATGGTAAATCGATAATCGGTTAACAAACAATTCGGATAGCGAACAAAGTCTTGGAATGGATTATGTTCGTTAACCGATCACCCATTGTACTCCCATATTATTAAGCTACCTGGCATTTTTAAATAAAAAAAATGTTTCAAACAGTAGATTTTTTATAAGAACAATCCTAAAGTAATATGAAATGTACTGCCCAATAGTAAAAGACTCTATCTTCAAACAAATTAAAAATCATTGCACACTTGTCATCATGTCTAATTAGTTTCCTTTATTGATGTCATTCAGTATCTAGCATGAAAAAAATTCTGTAATAATTACAGATTTTTTTGTGCAGAATATTGGGCAGTATTGATAAAGGATATTAATTAGACATGACAACAAGTGTGCAACTTTATTTTTAATTCTTAGGGAAAATATTTGAATAATTAATAAGTAAGAGAAAGTGAGGTAAGAGCACACAGTTTTGCTACAATGATATATACAAAAATGAAAATTATTTTCAAAAACATTGTCAAAACAGGTACTTTAATCATTCTAGATTAAAAAGAAACCATTCAAACAAAACTGTATAGACAAAGTAAATATAAAAACAATTTTTGAAAGCCATATGCAGAAAATATAAGAGAGTATGGTCGACAAATATCACAGTGAAATTCTCTCTTCCTTCAAAAGAGGTGCATTTGTTCATTCCATCATAAAAAAGAATTTGAACATTGAATCCAAGTTATGTTTCTCAACATTTAGTAAATTGTTTTATTTTATTAATTTATTAATATGTTGAAATAAATAAAACCAGTTAAATAATAAATCTATATCTATAAATGAGAATGATTGTTGGTTTTTTTTTTTGTTTGCTATAAACTCCTAGGTCATTTGACCAATTGCAACAAAATTCCACAGTTACATTAACATACATCTAACTTAGATAATGTCATACATCCCACCCCAAAATATTGATTGGATTTCTATATATCAATTAATTTCCGTTTATATTGACTTGCTGCATTTACGTGTAGTGCCATGTATTGGCAAAAAAAGTTTTAAAAATAATAAACTAAGTATAATTTGTATAAAAAAGGATATAATTAAAAAAAACAAATATTACAGTATACTCATTTAATTACTGCGACAATGTTATAGTGCAAAGTAGACACACTGTATTATTACTTTTATGAGTAGCATATAGCACTCACCTGTGTGGAGATGAAACTGTTACACTAGTAGTTGGTCGTGGGTTCACACATTGCCAATGAGCTAGCCATGTACAGTTTTCTAGTTTTTTTTTTCCCCTAAGTTATTAACACATAAATAGGGGCCAGTTTTCCATAAAACTCCTTCTGGGAGGCATCCTCCTTGGCAGATCATCCACACGTTGCATTGCCATAATCAAATAAACCAAACCAATTGTAATAATTATCTATAAACTTGCTATTTTCAAGGATATACTTCCCACATAGTTTATGGGCTTTCTAGTAATGTTCTTAAAATGAGTTTTACCACATAATTTTTGAAATTTACAATTAATAACACTGAGTGTAACAATTAGGTTACTGTGAAGGGTACTTTATAAACCCAGGCGAAGCTGGACATAACAGCTAATATTAAATAAATCTGTATGTATTTAAGCAAAATGTTCCATCTCCACTGAAACTGAAACCAACACTTTACAAAAAAGCTGCGTGTGAGTAGTTCACAATGGGTCGCAGGTGAGGTCTACAATTCATTTCTTGAAAGGACCACCCGTTAACTTCCTGTGTGAACTTGACATAAATTTGTGGAAAGGGTTAACAAAGGGAAAGGAAGGTCTTTGTGTAGGGATAAGAAACACAAAAACACTTCACTTTTGACTCCGGCTTGGAGTTGAAGAGAGAGCTATTTGTTCACTCCCATAACAACTATAGTGGGTGATTGGTTAACGAACATAATCCGTTCCAAGACTTTGTTCCCTATCCAAATTGTTCATTAACCGATTATCGATTTACCATAGATTTTTATGGGAATTTAGTTAATTCATTCTGGAAACCCCAAAAAATAAATAAATAAATTATATCCTTTCTTACTATGTTTATTTATATGTAATAAGAAACCAAAAGCAATCTCTCCATTTTTTCATAGATGGCACATCTTTGTTTCTCAGATGTGATTTTTGTTAATCCTTTAGTTGCTTGAGTCTTTTTGATACTTTACCTTTCTTAGCTAAGATTGTGCCTACTATAGACCTGTTCGAGCCATACTGCCTAGAACCATCAGACATCTTCTGCCCATTTTCTACCTTGGCTATTATCTCTTGCTCGGTTTATAAGGTAAGCATGGTTCTTGACACTCCACTCTTTTTAGGCTTCATAATATTATGAATGTCTTTTTGAAATAAAAAGTTCAGAAAAGCACTCACAAAAATTCAGTGAACATAAATCAACTAGCACACGAAAGAATTATGTAAATGTGAGGTCCAAATGAAATTTGAAATTTTGGTGTTATACCATTAACGAATATTCAATAAGACAGTTAAACTCTCTTTAGAAAATAAAAACTGATGCAAAACTTAACAAGTGCCTGATAGTCTTGCGAAGACTATAAAAATTTATTTGTCAGAAAGGTAAACAAAAAGCTGGAATTATAATGGAGAGTTTCAAAGTTCAGTAGAATAATATCTGATTGGTATTGGGTAGAGTGTCTCCCACACTCTGAAAGGTTTCAAATCGTTACCTGGAGACAAGGGAAAACCAATTGGTATTTGTTATTTTATGTCACTTCTTTTTGTGTCTTTTTGTGATCTGTGAAGTGTTCATTATTCGATTTGTTTGTTGTCCGAACTGTTTGTTAATCAATCACGCACTGTATTCTTTAAGTTTGATTTTTGATTAATAATCTTTGGCTATATACACAATACAGATAATATAAAAACTGAAAGTTAGTCTGTGTATTTTTAATAATTTTTATCTGTATATATTCAATATATTAAAAGCAAAATGTTCTGTCACCATCACAATGTAAATTTAAAAATTAATTCAATTTACAATTTGAAAATTTCAAAACAACTTTCAAACAGTTCTTTGAAAACTTTTTTATTTTCAATTTAAAATTTTAATTTTTAGTGAGAACATTAATTGAATTATCAGGCTACCTAGTATTGACTAAATATGTTATATAAGTTAATTAAGTTTATAGAATGGTTTTTCCAGTTGATATTTCCTGAGGAAGGTCAATAAATTTAGTGGCTGAAAACGTTTGATATGTATTTTTGACTTTTATTTGCTGGAAATTTTGAATTTAGGTGTGACTTGCGATTAATTAAGTTCACTACATATTTGGGTATTTGAGTATTTTAGGTATTCAAATATTTGAGATCTGATGGAAAAAGTGATATTTGCCCATTTCTACTTATCTTTTAAGGTAATAAAATTCTGTAAAATCTGAAATTTACATGAAATTACAAATAAAACAATACTTAAAACATACTGCAATATTTTATTAACTTAAAAAAAAGTTAAAATTCAACATTTTTGTAAGTAGCTCAAGAGTCTCAAATATTGCCATACTTATTTGTTTAGATGCTTTTCTGGACTTATGCCGTGATGGAAACTGACTTAACAGACCATTTTCCTACAGTGGCTACTTTTCAGCCATTACAATTGAATGATTCAAGTCTTTAAAAGCAAATAGAAATATGAATAGATCAAATGATGATTATCATGCTTATAATTTCTATATTAAAAAAAAATTGGACCTGATTTTTTAGATAAACAGTTTGAGTCAGATATTGATTAATATAGAACAAGTATTTAAAACATTTATAATAATGGGAAACAGTAGGTTTTGAAGAAAAAAATCTCAAACAGCTATATTTGATTTACAATGCTTTAACATGAAACAGAAAAGAATGTAGCTTTTTGTTAATTTAAGAGAGATAATACCTCAGAAAATCTAATGGGAAAACTTAAAATTTAAAGTGGAAAAAAGTATTATATTTTAAAAGTTAATAAGAGAAAATATTTTCAAAAGCTAAATAATAAGTTATTAAGTTCATTATTATTTTGGAAAATAGTTTATGCATTTGACCCAGAAAGTTTGAATTGGAAATTTGAATGAGAGTGTCATATATTTCTGTTGAACATTCTCAGGAATTCTAAAGTAATTTTTTCTATATGTTACACTGTGAAATATACTCAAATTACAACTCATCCAGACAAACCTGGACCTTTGTTACACAAATAACACATTAAACAAAACCTGTATCTGGACAGTTGAAAAACATCATGAATTTTTCACAGGCAGTCTATCTGAAATGTGTCAGGACGTAGCAAAGCCTGTGATGGGCTTGAAAAGAGCCTCTTAGAGTGGGCAGAAGAATACAAAATTTGTCTCCTCGCGACATAAAATACTTTACCAATTAAAATATTTTTAAGAAAAACATTATTTTAACAAAAAATTTTATATTTTTGGTTTTGAAATCCTTTTATACTTGCACTTTTATTTTTAATGAAAACTTGAAAAGAATGGCACTGAGTCAGTTGGCAAGCCCAGTAGATCATAAATCTGCTTCAAGGTCTTCGACCGTGTAAATGTGTGAATTTCCATCTGTCCTCCGACCTCAAAATGATACAATGTAACAAATTAGAATAATAAACAGTTTATAGCAAACAGGTTAGAAAGTTCAGCTTATAAAAAAACCCATGTCGATCGCATCTCATTAAAATAATATATTGAGATACATTATTACTTTACCTCTTACATTATCCTGTAATGTCTTCAAATAATATCAGTTTTACTACATTTTAATAATTAAATGTGATTAAAATTATTTGTTGGGTAAGGTTAGAGATATAAACTCTGTGCCAGTGGTTGGAGCTCTTACACAACTTACTGGCACATATAACCCAATATTCTCTTTGGCAAAGTTCCTATGTTTATAACATAAAATTTAGGCCTTTTGTTCTTAGTATTATTTATTACTTGATGATGTTTAAAATGTTTCAATACTTAAAATCAGTGTCATGGGGTCAGGGTTGGATATTTAGAGTGGAGTCGGTAAAATTCTTCCGGTAACTTTGACCCCTGAGTTTTACTATTGGTAAAATATGAAGTACGAAAAATATTTTTTAAATTAGTATGCAAGAAAATTTCTTAAAAACTGACACTTTGATAAATTTAGATATCAAAAAGTCATTTCATACCAAAATTTTATGCATATCGCACGTGACATGCTCTATACTCTCAGAAAATAGTTTTTATTAATTTAAACGAATATTATTCGTGTCAATCATCTGTAGGAAATTCAGTGTTCTAGTAGCAGACGGAGAAGCAGAAATTATTTTATAGACCAAAATAATGATTTGATAAATTATGACAAGTGACATAATACATTGGTGTTATGTCACTTGTCAAACTGTTATTTTTTGTATTTTATTATATTTAATTTTTTCTTTTAAATGATTAAGTTAAATTAGTTTTCGATGATTAACTAATAACAGCGAAATTCATTTGGCCGATTAAGTCTTAGTATGTTTCTTTATGTACTTGAAAGATTTTTTAATGTAAATTGGTTATATACATTTTTTGATTCTCACCATAAATTTTAGAATAACTTTTTATAGAGAAATTTTACATAAAAATATTCAGATACCAAGTAGTATCTTTCCATTAAAAGGAATTGTAGTGTGACATTTTTAAAAAGGAAACGGTCAGAGTTGCACATTTCAAATTTGTTGAAGTCGGACTATTTGTTTAACACCACCATGCTGCTTAAATTCATATTTAAAAAGAAAATAATTCATAATTGAATTTATTTTATACATTAAGAACTAATGATAATTAAACCTCTTTAATGTCTTGGTTCCACATTACCTGAAAATACAACTGAAAGTGAAAATGACACAACTAGGTTTTTTTGCTTTTGATTCAACAGAATCTCACCCAAAAGCAAAGCTGAAAATATCTTAATCTTTCCAGTTTTAATCTGCTTTTCGGTTTGATCTCACAAGTAAGAAAGCATTTTGTAAGTGATGTTGTGTCTTCACCAAACCATACTAATGCCATTATTTAACAAATAATTTAAATTGGTATGATATACTTTAAATAAAACAATAATTGTAAGATATTATATTTTATGAACTTTGCTTATTCAAAATGAAACTCCCAATATAGAGGTCGCAATTTTCTCGGCATCCTTGCATTACAACTGTACTTCAGTTGGTTTTTGCAAATTTCTCTTATCTAAAGTTAATGTTTTCTTTTCTCCTTTAGTTTTTTAACAATTTATAGACTACCTGCAAACAATATAAGCATCAAAGCTACCAAAGCATCCCCCATTTGGAAAATAAGTTTTGAAAACATTCTATACTTTTATCTTTCATTAATTAATTAATAATTAGTTTAGTTAGAAATAAACTATTAATTGACGAAGGGTGAAATACAGAATTTGCCTTAAAGTAAGTTGAGTTGCCATCTTAATTTAAAAGAAAAAAATTAAATATAATAAAATACAAAAAATAACAATTTGACAAGTGACATAACACCAATGTATTATGTCAATTGTCAAATCATTATTTTGGTCTATAAAATAATTTCTGCTGCTCCGTCTGCTACTAGAACACCGAATTTCCTACAGATGATTGACATGAATAATAATCGTTTAAATTAATAAAAACTATTTTCTGAGAGTATAGAGCATGTCACGTGCGATACACACAAGATGGCAGCTTAATCACTTACTTTTAGACCAAATTCTGCACTTTATTTTTGGGTTAGAATTACACTAATAATTAATCTTTTAGATATGTTTGGCTGTAAATCAATAATTTCTATTACTAGAAACATTTTCAAAGCTTCTTGCTTCATCAATTTCCAGTTTGAATAATTTATTCAAACAGAGAGCTATCATTTTAAAAGCAACTAATGATGAACTAAGATGGTTTGAATATTTCAGATAATAAAAAGTATCGACTAAGCTTTTGACAAAAAAATAAATCTAAGCTTTTGATTCTATTTTTTGTTACAGTTGTATAATTATGGCATTATTTCCCATTTTAAGCAATTTCAACATTAATATAATTTATTTGAAACTCAGTTATATGGCTTTACTTCAGATGTAGATATTTTCCTCTTTAAATTTAATTTACTTATTTAAACTTTTCTTCATTTAGTCTGTTATCATTTTCAAATTTCTTATTTATTCATTTATTTAATGTAACTTATTATATTATATTGATTGACATTTTTTTCATTATTTTCTTAAAGGAAAGACAGTTTATCCCCATTAGCGAAATGAATAAGGGTACGAGCATCATAGAAAATTCGGATGATTGCATGCTGACTCCTCACACCATGTCCGTGACGGAGATATTACATAATTACTGGAAGATATATGTGAGTAGTATTTAGATTAGTACATTGATGATTCGAAAATGGAAATTGAGTAACACGTATGTGTTCGCTTTTGCAGTGTCGTCTTCGGCTGTCTTCCGCTGCTCTCCAGCGTTGGTTCGTCAGCTTTATCTCTCTGGTCATTCTGTGGTGCGCCACTTATTTGGTGTACTGGCTAAAGAATCCCGCCTCTGCCTCTGACATTGTCCAGTTCATGGTACCTCTGATAATACTGATATTACTATCGTCTGCGCTTGCCGAAGTTAACATGGAAGGACAACGGATGACGAGGGTAAATTCACGTAAAAAAACATATTTATTATGTGTACAGACATAACAACAAGTATTTATTAATGTATATTTCCTTATAGTGTATTTGTCCGACAGAAGAGAGGCTGAAATTATTGCAGTTTCTTTCTCAGAGCCCTCTGGTAATGCCGGTAAGTAGTAATTTCTGATAATAATACACTAGTTCATAAAATTACAAAAATTATTTGGTAGACATTGTTAAGTATTCATCGCGTATTGAAATGAAATAAATATGATTGCCAAGGACAAATGACAAATGTTTCTCACTTTGATGACATAATTCTATTTGATGACACATTCAATATGTTAGTTAAGAAAATATTGTATTCATTGTGAGGAGAGTTAAATTTTCAATAGAGTAATTCCAATTAAGGAAGCTTTTGTAATCTGCCGCTCCATTATATATCATAACCGGACAAAACGTACACAGCAAGGGCTTCGCAACCGGACAGATTCGGTTCCGTCACCGGTTTAACTTAACTTGTTTACCACATCTCTCACACTTAATATTGTTTTTGACAGATGTATGGTTTCCCGATGACTCACGGAACGATCATTACTGTGATATTTGCCATTTTGGTAGGATTCACCTCGAGGATAATAATCACCGAAATGACCAAATAAACTATCGATTGGCATATAATACTTTCTCCAATGTAAAATTCTCAATTTGTGATATTGAAATTTATGTTGAAATGTTTTCCAAATTATTATTATTAGATGATTATGTTTGAAGAGAGTAATTATATATAAGGAAGAAAGGCAAATTTAATTATGTATCATATTTAATGATAAAAATCAACTGTGGCAAAAAATATAAACGGAAACATGAACCAAAGCAATTAAATATAGATTTTTCTGTCGTGGTAACTATGAAATACAAAACCACTTGTATATATATGTGTGTGTGTATATTTTTTATTACATTCAGCAGCTAGTAATATGGTTCACGGCCACTCAATTTAGCAAAAAAAAACACTTCCTGAATGGAATAATGTAAGCCAATCAAAATATTTTTAAGAAAAAAAATTATTTTACAAAATGCACTTTAAAAAGTTTTTAAATGTTATATTTAGGAAATGAAAGCCAATTTTTTGCTATTTTAATTGTGCAATGTAATCAAATTAGAAATTAAAAAAGTCATTGAAAAGAGGAAAATGTATATTGAAAAGAACAAGATCAAAACACTCTGCCAAGGATAAATACTACATAACAACATCTCAAAACATTTACATTACAGTCTGTTATGATTTGGACTACTGAGTGTACCATAAACATTATAAGCAATATAAATTTTCCAGGTGGAAGTATAAATTGATGAATGAACGAGAAATATATTTGTAAATATTTAAACTTATTTGTGCCGCTAGATCTGTTTATCAAATTTACTAAAGAAATTTATTGTTGCGTCACCATTGTGGGATTCGTTGCAATGTCAAAAGTTAAGTTTGGTTAATTGTATCGAGAAAAATAAAATGTAACGTCGGATGTCACCAAACGTACGGCTTTGCCAAAGTTTGGAAAGCAATTTTGTTTGTTAAATGTCTTGCCACCTAGTACTTTAAACGGGACCAATGTAAGATGTTTAATCCAAATGGACTATTTTTGTATATTTCTTGTGACGTTTTAGCATTTTGATTATTCTATACACTGTTATTTAATACTGCAAAGCATAGATTAATATATTTTATATAATTGGAATCGAGGGTCAATCTGTACACGGGAAAACTCGCATAATATTATAAGGGTTACTTGTTTATAGCTATTTAAATGGCAAACGAGTACAATATTGCCTCACAATGGTGCAAGACATTCAAATTACATTTCTGTATCCATTGCAATATAAGTTATACATTTGACGGAATTTAATTTTTTGTATAATTCATTTTTAAATCTTGTATTGTTAAATATTTTGTGAATATATACACATGTATACAAAATTTTTATTGATGTTCTTTTATAAAGCTGACATGCTGAGATCATAATTAAATGATGGGAAAGTTTAAAAAAATAAAAAATCTGCATAAGGGTCTGTTTTTCTACACGAATACTTACAGATAGTGTTTATGTTAAAATTAAAAAATCATACATGCCCTTTGTTGGAGTTTGTTTAAATGGAATTACGAATTTCCACCAGATGCTTCGTATTCTAATGAGTTTATTGATAGAAAAAGATATATTTGTGATATGATCTCACACAAGAAAGCATCTCATTTTATTTTCTGATACAGATGGAAAATTCTTCTCCTTTGGTCTACCTACTAGAGTTTGATCGATTTGATAAGTGAGAAGGACAAATAAAAAAATGTGCTCGACTTTATCCATAGCAATAATTTAAAGGGAGTAATTAGGAATAATCCAAATAAGAGATGCAAAAAGGTATGAAATAAATTTCTCTAGAAGCTTTATTTATTTAGCGTATGGCTTATACAGTCGATCCCCCTATAAGATCATTGATTTTTCCGTTTTATCTGAATTACATGTTGTACGAGTCACTTAGATTTTACAAATACGTGTGCGGGGCTGTGAACGGCTCACATATTTGTAAAATCTAAGTGACTCGTACAACATGTAATTCAGATAAAACAGAAAAATCAATGATTTTATAGGGGGATCGACTGTACATGACACAAATAAAGCGTAACAAAATGGAGTACACAAAACCAGAAATGAAATAGGAGAATAATTGTGTATAGATTTACTGCTTCTTAAATTAAACAATTATAAAACTGTACAATTAGGTGACACTATATTCTTGTGTATATGTGCAGTGTTTAGAGCTGTATATCTAACTCGCTTATCCACTTCATGGCTTCTGAGGTGGACATTAGTATGTCACTCCAGTCTCCTGGGTAAGCCTGCAGTCTACACTCGCATGCAATGTGCTCAACAGTTTGACGTGGAGCACCACAGTCACACTTCGGGCCTGGAACTTTCTTCCATTTGAACAAAGTCTCTACACCTGCCATGGCCCGTCCTGACATGGTTTAATACGGTCCATATTTTGCGAGGTAAGTCAAATTCCTGGACTGGAGTTCGGTGTTGCTCACATCCGTAGGTTTAATCATAAAGTACCCTACACGTGATCCTTGGGTGGTGCTAAGTGAGCAACAGTCTTCTGGCAGTCTGGCAGCCAGTCTATCTGAAAAGATCTCCTGGCTACTCGCACAACACCACAAACTTTCTCTAGAAACAACTAAAGCAGTTATGGAATGCAGAATGCTTATAGCTGTATATGAGATTTTCACTCCTAAACAAAAATACTGAATACATATATCTAAATTCTAGATTTTGAATTGAAAGAGACCATTCCAAAGTGTGTGAAATCTTTTAATAAAGTTTGGATATTTAAAGAAATCAACCATCATACTTCTAAATTCAGTTAAATTTATACAATAAAATTATTTGTTAGCTAAATACCAGTATATATCAATGTTACTAAGCTGTCTATACAGGTTTGTAGAGATTAAAATATATCAGATTAACAGGATTCTGTGTTATTATATTTGGATACTTTTATTGGTTTCTCATTTACAGGAGATACTTGTTACAGTATAATCCATAAATTCCTGCAAAATGGCCAGAATGATCATCATTTACTCTTATTCCCTAAGGTATGTCCAACGAGAGGGAAAAATGTCTCATACAGAACAAGTCTACAACATGCATTGTATTGATATCACATGCCTTTATCTTCTAAAGGGGATATATACATTTACTGCATGCCTGGTCTTTTATTAAATTCCCACATCTGTCAATCGATACTGACGTATCTTGCTAAACGTGTTTCAAACACGTGCTTGTTTACATTGCTTTTATCTCTCAAAATTACATCTTATCGGAAATCGCATTTTGTAACTTTTACATTTCCTAAATGTAATTTTGAAGTCAATTCTAGGCATCCGATAACCAGAGAGAACCCAGAATGGAGATTCTCATATTTCTGGAATTTTGAATGCAGATATAAGAAATCTTGCTTAAATTTATCAAAGTTTATTTTTAATATTCTTAAGAATATTAAGTTTAACTTATAATTTTGATTTTAATAAAATTAATTAAGAAAGAAAGGAGGAAAAAGAAAACATTACCAGTTATCAAACATCAAGAGGGAAAAAATTAAATGGAAGGTTTATAATAGATACCTTTCACTTTTCACACTTCAGTAGAGGCAAGAGAATAAAGTTGATGGTAAAGGAATTTTTTTTAGATGTGTAACTTATAAAAATGAGAACAGGATTAAGAAAAGTTGACTCCACAGTTCTGCATTTTCCCACTCCTTATGAAAAAAAATTATTAGTTCAAATGGAAGAACATTAATTTAGTTATAAAAAAGTATTGTAATCTTGAACTGTTTATAAAATAAATGACTGTTACTGTCAATAATAACTATTTCTAAACAACAAATCCTATATAAATATCTTTTTGTTTTGAAAAATCCCTCTCTAGTTATTTTATAATAAGTCTGCCCGGATTGGTGCCTTAATAAATTACCTTAATTTTTTCACTCTAATAAATTACAAAGAATGAAATTACTTTCTACTGTTATTATCTAATCTTTTCCTTGAGATATACATAAGAGAAGTTTGACGTCACTTGTGAATCTGACACTATCAATCCAACAAATTGCTGTTTATTTCGAGTAATTCTTATGTAATTTATTAAATGTATACCAAATACAATATTCCCCGCCTCTACCATCAATTGCAAATGTCTCGTTAAGAGAGCCGTCGTAAATCGAAGTTTAATTTTCTGTACAGTTACGCACTGAGATACTGTTGTACGGTATGCGAGTCCAGACACGTAATAGAAAATTTATGGTGGTGATAGGCGTGAAGCTTATGGAAACTGAGAAATGAATGAATTGGTCCCGAAGTCTGGGGTACAATTTTTAGCTGTGACCAAAGTTAAAAAGTCATTTCGTTAGCGTAAGAAAATTTAACTTTCTAACGCTTATTTCGAGGAATATCAAATTCGTCAACATTCTCGTTAAATAATGAATAGTAAATTACGCCATTCGTTATCAATTGCTATGTAAATAAATTCATTTTTCTAACTTACGGGTTGTCGCTCCTACGAACCCCACTGACGATTCGAATGTACGAAATTTAAAGGTCATTTGTTTTAACTCTGACAAAATCTCATATTAGATTCGAACATTAAATATTTTTTTCTGATTAGTTTTTATCTTAAACGTTTGTCTGCGCCATTTTCCATTTGTCGGGTATAAAAACATTTCGTACAATCGTCAAAAATAGCGGATAATGTAACATTTAGGTAAATTCTTGTTTTTAAATCTTTCAAAGTAGTCTGTCACAAACGCCCGACACCTGTTTCTCTGTTACGATTCACCCCCTGTTATAAACTAAAAATTCCAGCAACTTTTTAACGACGAATTTCGGTATTTCCTAATTATTATTTTATTGTGTAAAATTGGAATAATTTGTCTAAAATCTCAATTATGGGTTTTATTGAAATTCTAATGATGGAATATACAAAAAGAACACACAATAATTTACAAAGAATATATTAAACAACTTTCAAAATTTACAAGGTAAAATCGAAGCATTCATTCGCATCAACTAAATATAAAACCAGTCATACCCTTTCTCACCAATGCAAACACGAGATATATATAATACTATAAAACATGGGCCAGTATAACATCGAAGAGTCCACCTTCTTGCAGATTAGAAGTACATATTTCCAATTTCATCACATTCAAATAGTGGATGTGCGGACGATGCTAATTTGGCGTCTCTACCACCGAAATGGAATATTTTATTCCCCCCTTCTCCACTTCAAACGATAATTTCCTGTCTGCTTCTAGCGTCATTAATTCTTTCCTCGTCTCTTTCTCCGTCTTCTCCGTCGCGCCCACTGCCCACGATTCGAGATCCGAAGACCCCATAAACAGAAACGCCACTATTCCTATCAGGTAAAACCCGCTAGCGGTGTAGAATACTAAACTCCATTGCGCCATGCTGCCTTGCTGTAATTAAAGAGAGGAACCCTAAAATCACTCGCGCTCTCGTCTACTACGATGCAAATTAATTAAAGATTCGTCAACTTACCCCCTTCTCTAAAAACAGACCGGCTACCAAAGGAGCGAGGAATCCGGTGATGCAAGCAAATCCGTTACAGACTCCAAATAGAGTTCCTGAAAGGCGATTTGTGTTAGTATCGAAAATAGCGTTATAACGGAGGATTGTTATAATGTGTTGTGGGTGTTCGACCTACCTGCGTAATCGGGTGCGATGTCGACCACGATGGGCATATCGCCCCCTCCTATGAAACCCAGAAAACCCAGTGACAGTATCAATAGAACAATAACCATCATGCTGTTGCATTTAACCAGTGGAATGATGATCAGGCACGCGGCAGGCCCCATAAGACCTAAACAATACGTTTTGTTAGAGTTTGTTGTGTGAAAATTATTATTTTCGTTATACTTACCGATCAACTCGAATACTTTTCTTATCGTCGTGATTGGCAACACTTGTTTCTTTCTCAAGTAATCGGAGAGCCATCCGGACAGAGCCAAAGTTAGACTTTCGGACGCGTAGACGATGGCGCTGATAAATCCGTTCTGTGGGTAACATCATTTTTGTAAGAAAAAGGAATTTCGTGTAAACGAGACGTGCACGAAATGCAACGCACTTACTTTCTGTATTGGGAAGTGGAGAACAGATTCCAAATATGCTGGAAGTTTGGTGAGAAGGGTGTAAAATCCCCAAGCCCAAGAAAATTTAGCTATGGCCACGGCCCAGACTGCCGGAGAAGTCAGTATTTTAGCCCAAGGAATTGGTCTCTTCTAAATGGACAAAAATTTGAGTTTTGGTGTACGCAGTTCTTTTATAATTTTAAATATGCACCACAACTTACCTTCTTTTCCGGGGATATGTTTGGGAGATTCTGTTGTATGTATACCAATTCCTTCATGGATATCTTAGGGTGATCTGCCGGGCATTCGTACACGAATATGACGAGCAGTACGACGACGATACAGCCAGCTGCACCTGAACGTAAGAAACGTTGTTACGAGTGTCAAACGTGGTAACGCAGTAGGCGATAATGGAAAACTTACCGAAAACGTAAAAGGCGGAAGGCCAACCTCCCGCGAAACCATACTCGCATAAATAACCCGTGATGACGGTGGACAACACTGTCCCCACTTGGTTACCGCTGATGCAGATGGAAACTAATGTACCCCTCTCCTGAACCGGAGCCCATCGCGCGAATAGGGTATACATAGCCGTGTAACTGATACCCTAAAAGTCGAAATTTTTGCTTTTACCATGGTTCCATTTTCAAAAACAATTTGGAAATTCAGTGTAAATCTTACCTGAGACAGACCGGTCATCACTCTCAACGAAGTAATGACGGGAATACCCATGTTGGCACCGAACGGTGTGGCCAAAACTGTTAGCGACGACAGCAGAAGTGAACCCGCGAAAATTCTCTTGGCCCCTATCATGTCGGTAAGCCACCCTCCCAACAGTTGCGTAGTAATGAAGCCATAGTAATAAGCTCCCAAGATAATACCCTGAACGGAGGGACTCCACATGAAATATCCCTGGAAAAAAAATCAACAAAATATTGTACCAAATCTTGGCTGACGAAATTTATAAAGGTCATCACGCGATTGGCTTACCTCTCGATACCTATAGGTTGTATTTTCGTAAGCTAGCGTATCCGGACATTCGTCCGATAGGGTAGTGTTAACTTCGTGAGATTCCAAAGCGGTTAAATTGACCATAGCCACAATGGCTAAGTTGAGAACGACTCTATGAGTGTAGAGAAGGCACAGACTCCAGAAGGTTAAAAATGTCAGCACGTATCTGGTGGGGATCCATTCTGAAAGTAGAAACGACTTGATGTATACTCTAAGTTTTACATGGGTATTCACCTTCAACTGCTTCAAGTAGATTCCAAATTTCTGGCTTATTTTTTTAGATTATGAATAATTCGTACAATTTATGGTGTTGGAGAGGGATTCTTCTGTGTGTCTTGTTCTAGAAGCAGTCGAGAACCTAAACGTACCTCTCGTAATAAACGCGTTATGTGTAATCGATCTCCGCATTTCGAATAACAGAATAAAAACAAACACGTTAAATTTGGTTTATAACAATCTGTTGCAGAAGCGATCGTAGGATTCGACGTATGATTGGTCAGACAGGGATATAGACAATACGATTGGTAGATTATCGATGACGCAATGTTCTCGTAGTGTTGGCGCTCCGTGTGAATCGACCTTGACTATTTTTTTTTTTTTTCACTTTCCCAGATCCCAACTTTTTAAAATCGAAATTATTTAGTAAGAATTTCAACTACTGTATTAAATAAAATTGTCGACACTTGATTAAAATATGGCGAAATTTAAGGCTAGTTATTCTAGTATAGCGGGACCTCTAGGAGGTCGAGAAGGGCTCAGAAGCTTAATTTTCTGAGGCCTGCAGTATATCGAAAATACAGAGGATGGTTAGAAATTTGTATTCTGTTTCTTAGATAATTAAATCTAACAAGAAACGTGATTTTTCTTGATACACAAGAAATGTTTTTTTTATCAGACCGTGCCGCGATATCCCGAGTAATTTTCAAAAAACTGGACTTACCTGTGGGTTTTTCGGCCGTGGTGGACGACTTGGATTCCATCTTGTCTAGTGATGCCATATTTTGGATATTCGTATGGTCCTAATTGTCACTGCAAAGAGAACAATACTTTATATAGTCATTTGTAACGCACTAACCGGCGTGATATTAGCTGATAAAGTGGAATATCCCTGATAAAGCGGAATATCCCTGATAAAGCATTCATTATCAATATCAAAATGACAAGTCGGATTAACAAATTTTAGGAGATATTCTCCTAGCCACCGTTTAGTCACAGCGGGTCGTGTAATTCTCGTATTTCTTTCGTGTGGGATCCTAATCACATTTTACTCCTGATTTATTGCACAGTTTCGCAAAAATATGTATTAAATATTGCAAAAATGTGCGCATAAATAATATATTTATTCGATTCGTATTCTTATGTAAAGTTGTTGTTGTTATGTTATAGCCGGGTGTTAGCGAGTCTAACGAAATTTCGCGTTGCGTGTTTTTCGACTTTACAAAATCGAAATCGTTACGTTTGTTGAACCCCTCTTGCTAAAATATCAGAGAAAAATTCCTTCGTAGGAATTTTCCTTCAAATAAGGCTCCAGGTTGAGTTACAGATTCGTACATTAAGCATCGTAAGGAAAGAAATGAATCACTATTGATTCACTTTAAAGGGGTATTAACGATTCGCTTTAAGCCGAGTCCATAAATTATGTAATGCAAATATGTGGGTGGGTATTCGGGCAATCGTTACAAGGGTGAGCGTGTGTACAAAAACGTTACGTCTCAACCCTGGGTAGGTAGCAGAATGATTCCAGTTTTGCTTCCGAAGTGTTGCTAGCGAACCGTACTGTTTATATTACTGTTTTTTTCGCGTCATACAATAAAATTATACGTTCGGTACCCCGTGCTGGGCATTATTCCTTAGTACAATTAAGAGGATCGATCGAGGATACGATTACGTAATTTACGGATCACCTCAATATTAAAGGGAAATTCGAAATATTTATTATTGTAGCCGTCTTCGAAATGTTACAATTAGCGAGGTTGAGGCCGAAGATTTAAATTATTTTTTTAAATCTGTTAACTGTATTCCTAAGATAGTACTTAACAGTAATAAGAGATGTTTATCTCGTGCTCGTTTACTTTGTAGTAAGTGAGCGTGAAGACTACAAGCATTTTACATCGAATTTTCAGTTTTGCAATATACAGGGTGCTTCAAAAAATGTTAACAATATGGAAGTAACTTGTCGAATTTGCAATGTAGTGCAGTACGTTGCAAATCCTCAAAGTACGACCCCTTCTCCATATAAGTGTATAAACACCCTGTATAAGTATGGATAGTACAAACTCAGGTGGTCAGTAGGAGCATTTGTTTAAAAAACAAAAAGTATTGTTGATTTAGAAAGGGGTACGTGTAAATACTAGGACGCGTTTAAACATTAACGTAGACGATCTGTGATAACAGCTGTTGTTTAATAAAGTATTATGATAACTATTATAGACGCGCTTCTAATTAAATATACGCTAACACAATATTCTCTTATTGCAAATGTAATTTGCAGTATTACAGAAAATACCAAGGCTGCAGTAGTAGCGAGTAAGAATGATATTTTGTCTGCAATGATTTTTTTACTCGTATACGAAAACGAATTAACGAAATTTAACAGAATTACTAAAGAAATTGTCATATTTATAGATTCGTTAAAGATAAAACGATTTTTTTCCCTTTCTGTTTTTGTATTTCCTTGCCGTTTAGATACTAAGTAAACGGAGATTAAGGTGTCATTTGCCACGCAAGCAGTTAAATAGCTAGCAGTAATATCTACTTATTACATAATTTTCGTTTGTATGAAGCAATTTATTGTTAATCCATATAAAAATATCGAAGTAAATTTTAAAAGATGTGGTAAAGTATTTTTCTCGTATTTTTATACCGACTGACAATTTGCTATTGCTAATATTTACTAACAGTTGTTCTAAACTATTTTTTTTTGTATACAGTTACTATATACAGTACTTAATATTTTGGATAAATGATTAAAATTATCATTAAACTATTTTGTTTAATGCGTTAATGCCCCGAATATCAGTCAAGTTACGCAATTGTCGTGGTTTAGAATTAAACGCACGTGTCGAGTTTTTGGTGCTAATTCCATTTTAAATTAGCGAGTTCTCTTCAGTTTTTAGCTCTAGTGCAAATCTACGTTGTCACACGATTAAATAATGACGCGAAATTATTGTACTAACCAGCTATTTTATCAATTTTATCTAAGCCGAGTAAAAGCTGTTAACTGCAATAAATAGACGGAGTATAAACAAAGCTGCTAATTTCGTGCGCTCCCAAGGAAACTTAAGCTAAGTTCCCGATCCCGTGTTACGTAAATACAAACTGCGACAATACCAACACAGTAAACAGAGCTTCGTTTTAACTAGAATCACAATAAAGTAGTACAATCTGCATATTTTACGATGGAACCACGAAAAACGCGACTCGTCTATCATCATTGGTTATCGTTTTACATCAAGAGGAATCGAACAGAAGCTAATTTTCAGAAGTGTCAATTCAGATTTTTTATGGCCATTTTACTGTACGAAATAATCTATCTGAAGTTAAAATTACGGTGCGTTTGATAGAGCACTTAATTGGTCTTCAATGGTGGCACCGGGTTAGGAAAATCAATCTCTTGGTATCTCAGAAAAGTAGCATATGGAAGTTTATCTTTTGGGTCGCGACTTATTTTTTCTTTTTTTTTTTTTCCTTTTATAAACAAGACTTTAGCTATATACTTAAGAAATTATCCGGCACGGCGCTAATTCTTTTTTGGTATTTTTCCACCGAGTTTTCTTATCGGGATCCATTACGGTTCAAACGTCCTCGACGTTCAATGGAGGAAGGGAGTGCCACAAAAAATTCACTCGTCCTTCCTGCTATTTGAGTGTGGCTTAAGAATTTTTTTTTCCTTTCCTTCGGACGGAATTCGTTTATCTAACGTAAAATGCATGAGGTACAGGGAGGTCATATTACTTATCTGATCATTTTCATCACCGCTATTTGCCGTATTTATATATATATCGATCAAGCGATTATGTAGCAAACTCTTCTTTGTGCTCTTCTTTTCGAAAACTACATCCAACCTTTAAGCAAGGTTAAAGTCGAACGTTTCTCACATAATGTTTTTTTATTTTTATTTTTTGTTTATTGCTTGGAGAAAAAAGACAGGAAGGAATTACTTACTCGAAAATTATCCTCTTTGTATCCCAATTAACATAAATTTCTTTAGATTTATCCTCTTTATCGGAAGGTCATCTGCTGAATTTTTGTGCTTTTTCTTACTCGAGGTACCCGATTTTTTTCCGTAAAATGGCTAATCTGGTAAATTTCCGCACCGGTCGAGTGTAGTCAGAACTTGCCCCTCCCGCTTTAAACGAATTTATAATTAAGATTTTGGTAGCTGTAAAGTTTCCTCCCGCGTTAAACCCAAAATTTCAAGAGAAATTAAAGAAGCAAACTTACTTCTTGGGGGTTCAGCAGTGGGAAAGATTGGCAAAATTTTTCGGCATCCGTAGCATGAAGCGGGTGGAAAGTGCAGCCAAATCTAACTAAGAAAGAGGGAAAACACTTACAACTAGTGGAAAGATGAAGGACAAACGAAGACTAATGTATCATCCGGTTTGAATGCGGGTGACGTCAACGGATCCAGGGCCGGACCGTCCAATTCGGTGATGCCATGGAGAGCACGGGTTCCCTTAACCGTTCCGGGCCACTCTACCTGAACTCAATGGCTGGGCAGGATGGAAAGAATCGTGTTGACGTCACGGGCTAGAGAGGACGAGTTCAGAGTGCACGAGGTCATTTTACCTCTATATCGCCTCTTATATAAATATAGATAGGATCGAATACATTGACACCGAAGATGTCCTGCCGACAGATGAAGCACGTCCATGAGTGAGAAAGGCTCCAACTGCAAGAATGCCCCGCTTTATAAAGGTAATCCGGAGTGTTTGTGGCGGCCATTACACGTTCCTCTTTGATGGCATTCGGTCAGGATAGAGACGTGGAGTGGGTCCATGTACTCTTCGAGTCCTTGGACCTGTTTGTGGTCGAGCCGGAGAAGGACGCTCTTATTTGCCATGTTAATTGAATCTAACAAGGCGTTTTTTGTGACTTTTGACAGATTATATCAAGTACTGTCCGATATTTTTTCTTTTTAATTTAATTCGATATAACCCTTGAAACGAAGAAATAAAGAATTTTTGGTTCTGACTCTTGTGTGGAGACGGAAACGTTTTTTAATTTTTTTTTCTTTTTTTTGGTAGATTTTTACGGCATATTTCCAGTTATTTTTGCTGAAATAAAACTCTAGAATTTTTTAAAGTCGTAAATTGTTAAGAATCCAACATTTATTAACGAAATTATGTTGTATTGTTTAACTCAATGGTGTGGTAGCATTTTCAAAGATATATTTCTAAGAAAGATTAAGTATATTTAATGCGATAAGAGCTCATAAAATTCACATTCTTTTAGTTTTTATCGCCTTTTGCATCAAACCAGACACTGAAACTTAAATTTAGTAGCAGTTTTTGTGGAAAAATAGTAATATTTGAATAATTAACGAAACTATTGAAAATAGAGCTTAAAAATCACAAAAATATTCACAAAATAACTGTTCAACATCTAATTTGTATGTTTTAATTGAGTTAGGAGGTTGAAATCTCCTGCTTTTGTGTACAGATTTTTACTTTATCAACACGAGAATACACCAGATACATCTTAATTCAATCGTTCTAAAGCTTTAGTAAACAATTTTCGAACGTCTTTTGTGGAAAATACCTGATAAATCTAAAAATTAAATTAAAAAATAATTGCTAAAATGTATTTTCTAAGTAAATTTTCTCTTTATGGGTTTTATATTAAGTAACAATTGCATAAAGTTATTTAAAATTCGGCCTACTGCGTTATACAATACAAGAATTTTCCAGTCGAACAAATCGAAATTCAATTATGAAACAGGTGTACACAGCATTTGCCGCATTTCATAATTCTTAAAATTGCACATCAAAATATAAAGTAAAAAGGAAAAAAAAGCGTTGGAATGTCTGTCGGTTGCAAGAAAATCTAATTGTATTTATTATTTCTCGGATTTCTACAGAATTGTAATTTTTCCTCCTGCTTTCCGTCGGAATGTCTGTTCGCCAGATTTAAATTAATTGAAATTATTGTTAGAGTAATTTCTATTGACAAAAGTACTGTTTATCTCGGTTGTTACCAAGCTCTCATCAAGGTCGAGTATCGACTCTTACACAACCAAGAGGTTTTAAGATAGACATAATTTAAGAGAAAACGAGAGAACAACTGATTTACGGCTGTTGTAAAGTAAGATTTAAGAGAATCGACAACGACGGAGATAATACTATTTTCTTTTTCAGTTTAAACCCGTTTAAACTGGTATTTTTTAATATATATATATTTTTTCCTGTAATAGTTATTCAATGACGACTAGTCGAAAGGGTTTTTATTAACTGATCGTTCAAATTTGTAAGTAGACTTGATATAAAGTACAGTGTTAACAAGAACAACATATTTGTTTGATTCTTGTTAACCATAAGTGAATAAGAAAATTTTAAATTTATAAGTTGGATTGTTAAAATGTTCTGCAAGGTAAGTTTAAGAAAGATTTTATAAGCGACAGAAGAAGAAATAAGAACATTTCATAAATAATTAGTTAAAGAAACAGGGCAAAATTTGTTTGTTGAGGCAAATATGGATCATACTTAAGGTAAACGATTAGTTAAGTAACATTTTTCATTGCTTTACACAGCATAATTCCAATAATGTGTGAAGTATCACGTGATATGTGATACATAATTGGAAATTGTTTCAAACTTGTGTATATATAGTTCTTATTGTTTGAGATACTTCAATTTAATGCCAACTTCGTAGGCAAACAAGGAGTAGCATTAAACAGATGTTCGCTTGTATTTGGTTGGTTACTTAACAATTCAGATAAACTCAAAATGTATTTTGGAAATTTATAGACTAGACGGTATGTCGGATTCATTCTGTGTTTAAAACAAACTTTTGTTTAATAGAAAAAAAATAATAAATTTATTGAGTAACATAAGGTTCTAATTGCAAACCTTAAAGGAATTTCAGTAAAGAGGTAAGTTGGCGTAGTGTTATAAGTAGGAAAGTCAGGTAAGAAACAATACTTAGTTTATTAGTTTCCTAAAACGTCACACTCAATAGAAAATCATCAATTATGCGAAGGCTAATTAAGAAAATTAAAGTTCTCACAATAAATAACTTATTTAAAAAGATGGACTATTATGATCAACAGAAAGCTAAACAATTAGTTAAGCCTGCGTTCGATTAATTAAAAAAAGGCAATAGTTTGGTGTGAGAAATTTATCACAGAAATTTTGGCTGTAAGTAGGAAAAGATCATTAGAAAAATATTTAGTAACGATATTAAGAGAGCCCGGATTAGAACCTAACTTCACCCCAGTAACACTAGATGAAGTGTAAACTTGCGTTAACATAAGTGTTAGACACGTGTTCAAGTAAATTTGCCTCGTTCAAATCTTGTTCCTGTACTTATTTATTTACAAAGGTAAGGGGGTTTTGATCCATCCCCAGTTACGCTAATGAGAATATTAAATGAATAATTGTAATTTTTATTGACTAACGCTAGTGTATTTAATACAACGACGAGTTGCGAACTGTTTATACTTATCTAAACTGCTTTCGTAATAATAAAGTTTATCTTTACATACGTCCTATAAAATAGTGTCAATATTATTTACTTTTTTCGATGCAAAACTTTCACGAGAGGACAAGAAAGAGCGATTTAGGGAGGAGGAGCACAAAGAATTTTAACTTATTAATAAAAATATATGCAATTATCAGTAGAACAGCCTAAACTTTCATTCATTCGATAACAAATATAATAAATAGGAAGCTGATACGGATATAAATATTATTGACTAGTAAAGTATTTAAAAATAGAAAGGTATTGTTCGGTACTGGGAAAGTGACGAAACGTTTTATTCGCTAGTTTGAAACTGAAACGAAGATTATTATTGGATGAGTCATTGCTTGCTTTCAGTTTTAAATCGATAATTTTTTTGTAGTTATAAATAGAAATTTCTGTTTTTAGCCTATTAAAAAAATACTTTACGTTATTTTTTGACATCGATTTAAGTTTCTGTTCAGAGTTGGATGCGAGTATTTATGGAAGCGATAACGTAGGATGAAGATGACACTCGGGATTATAATAATAATANACGAAATCGCGCGCTTACTTTACAACTTTTTAACTTTGACCCATTTGCGATTAATTCGGTGCCGTCGTTAGTTTTGACTATCAGCAATAAAAATTTCCCTAGTTTACTCCAGTTTTATGGCAGAATTTCTAACTCCTCTTCCATAAATCTTAGTTTTTTGGCTCCGCTCCAAAATAAATATATACAATACCAAGTATAAATGCGGTTAGATTCGATTCATGATTTATATTGCAGAAATTATCTCCTATCTGTATCATTCTCCTTCTGACAAGTCAAGTTCAAGTAGATAATGATGTTTATTCTTAACGCTGATTTTTCTTTCTTTTTTTTTTCTTTTTTCTTTCGAAATACAGCTTTATCACAGTTAGAAACCTCGCTTAAATAGAATGATGAATATTAATCGACGGAACTTACCTCCCCACCGATTATAAATCAATTTATTTAATCATTCGTTAATTGTCGTGGAGTGAAATTAAAGAATCGCATTGTTTTTCTATTACAGTAAAAACCTGTGTAAATCGGAATCCGCACGGTTTTCCCAGTTTGGCAAATTTCCGTTTCGAACGGGTTTCTTTTTAATCGATTCATACCGAAGAATTTTTTCTACTTAGGCAGGTTTCCGTTTTATTGAGGTTCCGTTTTGGACAGGTTGTACTGTATAGAAGCTGCTTTTTTGTGCGCTTTGAGAAAGATGATGAATATTTTTGGTTATAAGGTAGGCCTACTAGAAATATTTAGATTTTCATGCCCTTTAGCTGATGAGTGCACAAGACGATGAATAATTCCGAATTTAAGTTACCAACAGAATGAGTTAGCATTAATGTAAAATTCACGAAATAAGAAATATTTTAATCTTTCACGCAATCTCGTAAAGTAAAAATAGAAATAATAATAATAATTATTATTATTATTATTATTCCCGAGTGTCATCTTCATCCCACGTTATCGCTAATAATAATAATTATTATTATTATTTCTATTTTTACTTTACGAGATTGCGTGAAAGATTAAAATATTTCTTATTTCGTGAATTTTACATTAATGCTAACTCATTCTGTTGGTAACTTAAATTCGGAATTATTCATCGTCTTGTGCACTCATCAGCTAAAGGGCATGAAAATCTAAATATTTCTAGTAGGCCTACCTTTTAACCAAAAATATTCATCATCTTTCTCAAAGCGCACAAAAAAGCAGCTTCTATACAGTACAACCTGTCCAAAACGGAACCTCAATAAAACGGAAACCTGCCTAAGTAGAAAAAATTCTTCGGTATGAATCGATTAAAAAGAAACCCGTTCGAAACGGAAATTTGCCAAACTGGGAAAACCGTGCGGATTCCGATTTACACAGGTTTTTACTGTAATAGAAAAACAATGCGATTCTTTAATTTCACTCCACGACAATTAACGAATGATTAAATAAATTGATTTATAATCGGTGGGGAGGTAAGTTCCGTCGATTAATATTCATCATTCTATTTAAGCGAGGTTTCTAACTGTGATAAAGCTGTATTTCGAAAGAAAAAAGAAAAAAAAAAGAAAGAAAAATCAGCGTTAAGAATAAACATCATTATCTACTTGAACTTGACTTGTCAGAAGGAGAATGATACAGATAGGAGATAATTTCTGCAATATAAATCATGAATCGAATCTAACCGCATTTATACTTGGTATTGTATATATTTATTTTGGAGCGGAGCCAAAAAACTAAGATTTATGGAAGAGGAGTTAGAAATTCTGCCATAAAACTGGAGTAAACTAGGGAAATTTTTATTGCTGATAGTCAAAACTAACGACGGCACCGAATTAATCGCAAATGGGTCAAAGTTAAAAAGTTGTAAAGTAAGCGCGCGATTTCGTGGGAATTTTGGCCACGGTCTCATTTTGGCTGACATAGCCAAAAAATTTAAAGCTTTTTTTTGTTTTGTTTTTTAACTTTCGTACTGTGTGTCGAGGCCGTTTAAAATTACTGGTCACTTTACTGTTATAAATAGAGGGTATAACTAAGATAACTCACCTATAGCAATAGGCGTGATGTATTGCAACAGACGAGTTAAAGGACACTTAAAACGGTTTACAGACGTCAAGCAAGTGATGTGCAGACCTACCTGGTTACGGAGTAACGCATTGTGAACCAGTAAGGTTCGAATTAGTGCACCATTGGTTCGACCAAACTCAAAGCCTGACGGGGAAATTTTTATTTTTGAAGCAACGGTGACTGTTACCATCCAAAAAATGCGAGAAAAATTAGAAAACGAAATATCAGAATGCACGAAATTAATAAGTATGGTAAAAAAAAAAGCCATCGAACGGTATGTGCGGATTATACTCCGATTCGCATCTCATACTGCAAACATGACGTTCATTGAAGCAGTAATGGCTTAAGCTAGTTTGGAAAACTTTGTTTTTTTGTTTTTTTTTAATAATAGATTTATTTTAAAATTTGAAAAATCACGTGCATAGCACGTTCTGGACCCCGTTGGCTTACTTTCAATAGTAGTACAGTGCCATCTGCGGGAAGAATTCTTTAATTGTTTCAATGTTGTCGGGATGGCCATCGACTTCGGTTCTTTTTTTGGATTCGAGTATTTAATTTAGAATATGATTTACGCCGATTCGTGTGCTTATAGTAAACAAATATAATTAATTATTAATTAAAATACATTAAAAAGTAACAGAAAAAAATGTTTATATATAATACTTGTAGACTATCACTAGGAAAACTAAAAAGTATATTATATGAATATGTATACACTTACAGAATTTACACCCATGGCACGCAGGAGAATGAATTACGTAAATATCCAAAATTTTGGGTCCACATACGAAGATATTGGTTTAAAAAACAAGAAGAATATTGCATAAACGGAAGAGAATTATGATTTAAATCGCTCCGGTGAGGGGGACCAACGAATGATTTAGCAAATTTTTAGTACCGAAAATTTCGACACGACCTCACGTGACATAATGTCAATTCGTATTACGACCCATTGGCAAGATTATTTTCTTGTTTCTTAATACATTTAATGCGAAGTAACGAAGATAAAATTATATTAATAAAGGGAAAATAATTTCGACTCACCCTTCGCTTCTTTGTGTTTTGCTGTGCTGCGTGTCGCTCATTAAAGTTGAAGAATTTTTCTAAATTCGCGTTAAGTGCTGGAAATGAAAAAGAAATAACTTGTTAATTCAAATTATTACGTTATTCTCGCATGCTTTAATCGCGTTCAAGTTTTAAATAAATTTAAATCTCTGTTCAAAAATTATTTAAATGAAATTAAAACCGTTAAAATCGCATTTTTAAATATTACTTGGAAATAATATTTGAATAAATTATATATTTTTTTAAATATATTTTATGAGAAAATGCTGCCATCTAGTAATCGGGAACATAATTATTTTTAGTACATTTACTGAATAATGCCATGACAAACTTGTCGCTTATTGATTATCCGGAATCCCGGATAATGTAGAAGATCCCGTATAATCATATAAAATATTTAAAAATAAAAAAAAAACACTATATATCAATAGATTATATATTCTATTAGGGCCTTTCAGAGATCGGGAGAGGTTTGGTCACTTGGCTTTCCCTAAGGTTCTGCTGACCTCCATATAACAATGCTTGGTGTGTACTGTTNGTCATCACTCTCAACGAAGTAATGACGGGAATACCCATGTTGGCACCGAACGGTGTGGCCAAAACTGTTAGCGACGACAGCAGAAGTGAACCCGCGAAAATTCTCTTGGCCCCTATCATGTCGGTAAGCCACCCTCCCAACAGTTGCGTAGTAATGAAGCCATAGTAATAAGCTCCCAAGATAATACCCTGAACGGAGGGACTCCACATGAAATATCCCTGGAAAAAAATCAGCAAAATATTGTACCAAATCTTGGCTGACGAAATTTATAAAGGTCATCACGCGATTGGCTTACCTCTCGATACCTATAGGTTGTATTTTCGTAAGCTAGCGTATCCGGACATTCGTCCGATAGGGTAGTGTTAACTTCGTGAGATTCCAAAGCGGTTAAATTGACCATAGCCACAATGGCTAAGTTGAGAACGACTCTATGAGTGTAGAGCAGGCACAGACTCCAGAAGGTTAAAAATGTCAGCACGTATCTGGTGGGGATCCATTCTGAAAGTAGAAACGACTTGATGTATACTCTAAGTTTTACATGGGTATTCACCTTCAACTGCTTCAAGTAGATCCCAAATTTCTGGCTTATTTTTTTAGATTATGAATAATTCGTACAATTTATGGTGTTGGAGAGGGATTATTCTGTGTGTCTTGTTCTAGAAGCAGTCGAGAACCTAAACGTACCTCTCGTAATAAACGCGTTATGTGTAATCGATCTCCGCATTTCGAATAACAGAATAAAAACAAACACGTTAAATTTGGTTTATAACAATCTGTTGCAGAAGCGATCGTAGGATTCGACGTATGATTGGTCAGACAGGGATATAGACAATACGATTGGTAGATTATCGATGACGCAATGTTCTCGTAGTGTTGGCGCTCCGTGTGAATCGACCTTGACTATTTTTTTTTTTTTTCACTTTCCCAGATCCCAACTTTTTAAAATCGAAATTATTTAGTAAGAATTTCAACTACTGTATTAAATAAAATTGTCGACACTTGATTAAAATATGGCGAAATTTAAGGCTAGTTATTCTAGTATAGCGGGACCTCTAGGAGGTCGAGAAGGGCTCAGAAGCTTAATTTTCTGAGGCCTGCAGTATATCGAAAATACAGAGGATGGTTAGAAATTTGTATTCTGTTTCTTAGATAATTAAATCTAACAAGAAACGTGATTTTTCTTGATACACAAGAAATGTTTTTATCAGACCGTGCCGCGATATCCCGATTAATTTTCAAAAAAGCTGGACTTACCTGTGGGTTTTTCGGCCGTGGTGGACGACTTGGATTCCATCTTGTCTAGTGATGCCATATTTTGGATATTCGTATGGTCCTAATTGTCACTGCAAAGAGAACAATACTTTATATAGTCATTTGTAACGCACTAACCGGCGTGATATTAGCTGATAAAGTGGAATATCCCTGATAAAGCGGAATATCCCTGATAAAGCATTCATTATCAATATCAAAATGACAAGTCGGATTAACAAATTTTAGGAGATATTCTCCTAGCCACCGTTTAGTCACAGCGGGTCGTGTAATTCTCGTATTTCTTTCGTGTGGGATCCTAATCACATTTTACTCCTGATTTATTGCACAGTTTCGCAAAAATATGTATTAAATATTGCAAAAATGTGCGCATAAATAATATATTTATTCGATTCGTATTCTTATGTAAAGTTGTTGTTGTTATGTTATAGCCGGGTGTTAGCGAGTCTAACGAAATTTCGCGTTGCGTGTTTTTCGACTTTACAAAATCGAAATCGTTACGTTTGTTGAACCCCTCTTGCTAAAATATCAGAGAAAAATTCCTTCGTAGGAATTTTCCTTCAAATAAGGCTCCAGGTTGAGTTACAGATTCGTACATTAAGCATCGTAAGGAAAGAAATGAATCACTATTGATTCACTTTAAAGGGGTATTAACGATTCGCTTTAAGCCGAGTCCATAAATTATGTAATGCAAATATGTGGGTGGGTATTCGGGCAATCGTTACAAGGGTGAGCGTGTGTACAAAAACGTTACGTCTCAACCCTGGGTAGGTAGCAGAATGATTCCAGTTTTGCTTCCGAAGTGTTGCTAGCGAACCGTACTGTTTATATTACTGTTTTTTTCGCGTCATACAATAAAATTATACGTTCGGTACCCCGTGCTGGGCATTATTCCTTAGTACAATTAAGAGGATCGATCGAGGATACGATTACGTAATTTCCGAGTAGCTTTGTAGGGAATGGCATGGTGTTGAAAAGTATAAAAACAACGTTACGTAATTTACGGATCACCTCAATATTAAAGGGAAATTCGAAATATTTATTATTGTAGCCGTCTTCGAAATGTTACAATTAGCGAGGTTGAGGCCGAAGATTTAAATTATTTTTTTAAATCTGTTAACTGTATTCCTAAGATAGTACTTAACAGTAATAAGAGATGTTTATCTCGTGCTCGTTTACTTTGTAGTAAGTGAGCGTGAAGACTACAAGCATTTTACATCGAATTTTCAGTTTTGCAATATACAGGGTGCTTCAAAAAATGTTAACAATATGGAAGTAACTTGTCGAATTTGCAATGTAGTGCAGTACGTTGCAAATCCTCAAAGTACGACCCCTTCTCCATATAAGTGTATAAACACCCTGTATAAGTATGGATAGTACAAACTCAGGTGGTCAGTAGGAGCATTTGTTTAAAAAACAAAAAGTATTGTTGATTTAGAAAGGGGTACGTGTAAATACTAGGACGCGTTTAAACATTAACGTAGACGATCTGTGATAACAGCTGTTGTTTAATAAAGTATTATGATAACTATTATAGACGCGCTTCTAATTAAATATACGCTAACACAATATTCTCTTATTGCAAATGTAATTTGCAGTATTACAGAAAATACCAAGGCTGCAGTAGTAGCGAGTAAGAATGATATTTTGTCTGCAATGATTTTTTTACTCGTATACGAAAACGAATTAACGAAATTTAACAGAATTACTAAAGAAATTGTCATATTTATAGATTCGTTAAAGATAAAACGATTTTTTTCCCTTTCTGTTTTTGTATTTCCTTGCCGTTTAGATACTAAGTAAACGGAGATTAAGGTGTCATTTGCCACGCAAGCAGTTAAATAGCTAGCAGTAATATCTACTTATTACATAATTTTCGTTTGTATGAAGCAATTTATTGTTAATCCATATAAAAATATCGAAGTAAATTTTAAAAGATGTGGTAAAGTATTTTTCTCGTATTTTTATACCGACTGACAATTTGCTATTGCTAATATTTACTAACAGTTGTTCTAAACTATTTTTTTTTGTATACAGTTACTATATACAGTACTTAATATTTTGGATAAATGATTAAAATTATCATTAAACTATTTTGTTTAATGCGTTAATGCCCCGAATATCAGTCAAGTTACGCAATTGTCGTGGTTTAGAATTAAACGCACGTGTCGAGTTTTTGGTGCTAATTCCATTTTAAATTAGCGAGTTCTCTTCAGTTTTTAGCTCTAGTGCAAATCTACGTTGTCACACGATTAAATAATGACGCGAAATTATTGTACTAACCAGCTATTTTATCAATTTTATCTAAGCCGAGTAAAAGCTGTTAACTGCAATAAATAGACGGAGTATAAACAAAGCTGCTAATTTCGTGCGCTCCCAAGGAAACTTAAGCTAAGTTCCCGATCCCGTGTTACGTAAATACAAACTGCGACAATACCAACACAGTAAACAGAGCTTCGTTTTAACTAGAATCACAATAAAGTAGTACAATCTGCATATTTTACGATGGAACCACGAAAAACGCGACTCGTCTATCATCATTGGTTATCGTTTTACATCAAGAGGAATCGAACAGAAGCTAATTTTCAGAAGTGTCAATTCAGATTTTTTATGGCCATTTTACTGTACGAAATAATCTATCTGAAGTTAAAATTACGGTGCGTTTGATAGAGCACTTAATTGGTCTTCAATGGTGGCACCGGGTTAGGAAAATCAATCTCTTGGTATCTCAGAAAAGTAGCATATGGAAGTTTATCTTTTGGGTCGCGACTTATTTTTTCTTCCTTTTATAAACAAGACTTTAGCTATATACTTAAGAAATTATCCGGCACGGCGCTAATTCTTTTTTGGTATTTTTCCACCGAGTTTTCTTATCGGGATCCATTACGGTTCAAACGTCCTCGACGTTCAATGGAGGAAGGGAGTGCCACAAAAAATTCACTCGTCCTTCCTGCTATTTGAGTGTGGCTTAAGAATTTTTTTTTCCTTTCCTTCGGACGGAATTCGTTTATCTAACGTAAAATGCATGAGGTACAGGGAGGTCATATTACTTATCTGATCATTTTCATCACCGCTATTTGCCGTATTTATATATATATCGATCAAGCGATTATGTAGCAAACTCTTCTTTGTGCTCTTCTTTTCGAAAACTACATCCAACCTTTAAGCAAGGTTAAAGTCGAACGTTTCTCACATAATGTTTTTTTATTTTTATTTTTTGTTTATTGCTTGGAGAAAAAAGACAGGAAGGAATTACTTACTCGAAAATTATCCTCTTTGTATCCCAATTAACATAAATTTCTTTAGATTTATCCTCTTTATCGGAAGGTCATCTGCTGAATTTTTGTGCTTTTTCTTACTCGAGGTACCCGATTTTTTTCCGTAAAATGGCTAATCTGGTAAATTTCCGCACCGGTCGAGTGTAGTCAGAACTTGCCCCTCCCGCTTTAAACGAATTTATAATTAAGATTTTGGTAGCTGTAAAGTTTCCTCCCGCGTTAAACCCAAAATTTCAAGAGAAATTAAAGAAGCAAACTTACTTCTTGGGGGTTCAGCAGTGGGAAAGATTGGCAAAATTTTTCGGCATCCGTAGCATGAAGCGGGTGGAAAGTGCAGCCAAATCTAACTAAGAAAGAGGGAAAACACTTACAACTAGTGGAAAGATGAAGGACAAACGAAGACTAATGTATCATCCGGTTTGAATGCGGGTGACGTCAACGGATCCAGGGCCGGACCGTCCAATTCGGTGATGCCATGGAGAGCACGGGTTCCCTTAACCGTTCCGGGCCACTCTACCTGAACTCAATGGCTGGGCAGGATGGAAAGAATCGTGTTGACGTCACGGGCTAGAGAGGACGAGTTCAGAGTGCACGAGGTCATTTTACCTCTATATCGCCTCTTATATAAATATAGATAGGATCGAATACATTGACACCGAAGATGTCCTGCCGACAGATGAAGCACGTCCATGAGTGAGAAAGGCTCCAACTGCAAGAATGCCCCGCTTTATAAAGGTAATCCGGAGTGTTTGTGGCGGCCATTACACGTTCCTCTTTGATGGCATTCGGTCAGGATAGAGACGTGGAGTGGGTCCATGTACTCTTCGAGTCCTTGGACCTGTTTGTGGTCGAGCCGGAGAAGGACGCTCTTATTTGCCATGTTAATTGAATCTAACAAGGCGTTTTTTGTGACTTTTGACAGATTATATCAAGTACTGTCCGATATTTTTTCTTTTTAATTTAATTCGATATAACCCTTGAAACGAAGAAATAAAGAATTTTTGGTTCTGACTCTTGTGTGGAGACGGAAACGTTTTTTAATTTTTTTTTCTTTTTTTTGGTAGATTTTTACGGCATATTTCCAGTTATTTTTGCTGAAATAAAACTCTAGAATTTTTTTAAAGTCGTAAATTGTTAAGAATCCAACATTTATTAACGAAATTATGTTGTATTGTTTAACTCAATGGTGTGGTAGCATTTTCAAAGATATATTTCTAAGAAAGATTAAGTATATTTAATGCGATAAGAGCTCATAAAATTCACATTCTTTTAGTTTTTATCGCCTTTTGCATCAAACCAGACACTGAAACTTAAATTTAGTAGCAGTTTTTGTGGAAAAATAGTAATATTTGAATAATTAACGAAACTATTGAAAATAGAGCTTAAAAATCACAAAAATATTCACAAAATAACTGTTCAACATCTAATTTGTATGTTTTAATTGAGTTAGGAGGTTGAAATCTCCTGCTTTTGTGTACAGATTTTTACTTTATCAACACGAGAATACACCAGATACATCTTAATTCAATCGTTCTAAAGCTTTAGTAAACAATTTTCGAACGTCTTTTGTGGAAAATACCTGATAAATCTAAAAATTAAATTAAAAAATAATTGCTAAAATGTATTTTCTAAGTAAATTTTCTCTTTATGGGTTTTATATTAAGTAACAATTGCATAAAGTTATTTAAAATTCGGCCTACTGCGTTATACAATACAAGAATTTTCCAGTCGAACAAATCGAAATTCAATTATGAAACAGGTGTACACAGCATTTGCCGCATTTCATAATTCTTAAAATTGCACATCAAAATATAAAGTAAAAAGGAAAAAAAAAAGCGTTGGAATGTCTGTCGGTTGCAAGAAAATCTAATTGTATTTATTATTTCTCGGATTTCTACAGAATTGTAATTTTTCCTCCTGCTTTCCGTCGGAATGTCTGTTCGCCAGATTTAAATTAATTGAAATTATTGTTAGAGTAATTTCTATTGACAAAAGTACTGTTTATCTCGGTTGTTACCAAGCTCTCATCAAGGTCGAGTATCGACTCTTACACAACCAAGAGGTTTTAAGATAGACATAATTTAAGAGAAAACGAGAGAACAACTGATTTACGGCTGTTGTAAAGTAAGATTTAAGAGAATCGACAACGACGGAGATAATACTATTTTCTTTTTCAGTTTAAACCCGTTTAAACTGGTATTTTTTAATATATATATATTTTTTCCTGTAATAGTTATTCAATGACGACTAGTCGAAAGGGTTTTTATTAACTGATCGTTCAAATTTGTAAGTAGACTTGATATAAAGTACAGTGTTAACAAGAACAACATATTTGTTTGATTCTTGTTAACCATAAGTGAATAAGAAAATTTTAAATTTATAAGTTGGATTGTTAAAATGTTCTGCAAGGTAAGTTTAAGAAAGATTTTATAAGCGACAGAAGAAGAAATAAGAACATTTCATAAATAATTAGTTAAAGAAACAGGGCAAAATTTGTTTGTTGAGGCAAATATGGATCATACTTAAGGTAAACGATTAGTTAAGTAACATTTTTCATTGCTTTACACAGCATAATTCCAATAATGTGTGAAGTATCACGTGATATGTGATACATAATTGGAAATTCTTTCAAACTTGTGTATATATAGTTCTTATTGTTTGAGATACTTCAATTTAATGCCAACTTCGTAGGCAAACAAGGAGTAGCATTAAACAGATGTTCGCTTGTATTTGGTTGGTTACTTAACAATTCAGATAAACTCAAAATGTATTTTGGAAATTTATAGACTAGACGGTATGTCGGATTCATTCTGTGTTTAAAACAAACTTTTGTTTAATAGAAAAAAAATAATAAATTTATTGAGTAACATAAGGTTCTAATTGCAAACCTTAAAGGAATTTCAGTAAAGAGGTAAGTTGGCTAGTGTTATAAGTAGGAAAGTCAGGTAAGAAACAATACTTAGTTTATTAGTTTCCTAAAACGTCACACTCAATAGAAAATCATCAATTATGCGAAGGCTAATTAAGAAAATTAAAGTTCTCACAATAAATAACTTATTTAAAAAGATGGACTATTATGATCAACAGAAAGCTAAACAATTAGTTAAGCCTGCGTTCGATTAATTAAAAAAAGGCAATAGTTTGGTGTGAGAAATTTATCACAGAAATTTTGGCTGTAAGTAGGAAAAGATCATTAGAAAAATATTTAGTAACGATATTAAGAGAGCCCGGATTAGAACCTAACTTCACCCCAGTAACACTAGATGAAGTGTAAACTTGCGTTAACATAAGTGTTAGACACGTGTTCAAGTAAATTTGCCTCGTTCAAATCTTGTTCCTGTACTTATTTATTTACAAAGGTAAGGGGGTTTTGATCCATCCCCAGTTACGCTAATGAGAATATTAAATGAATAATTGTAATTTTTATTGACTAACGCTAGTGTATTTAATACAACGACGAGTTGCGAACTGTTTATACTTATCTAAACTGCTTTCGTAATAATAAAGTTTATCTTTACATACGTCCTATAAAATAGTGTCAATATTATTTACTTTTTTCGATGCAAAACTTTCACGAGAGGACAAGAAAGAGCGATTTAGGGAGGAGGAGCACAAAGAATTTTAACTTATTAATAAAAATATATGCAATTATCAGTAGAACAGCCTAAACTTTCATTCATTCGATAACAAATATAATAAATAGGAAGCTGATACGGATATAAATATTATTGACTAGTAAAGTATTTAAAAATAGAAAGGTATTGTTCGGTACTGGGAAAGTGACGAAACGTTTTATTCGCTAGTTTGAAACTGAAACGAAGATTATTATTGGATGAGTCATTGCTTGCTTTCAGTTTTAAATCGATAATTTTTTTGTAGTTATAAATAGAAATTTCTGTTTTTAGCCTATTAAAAAAATACTTTACGTTATTTTTTGACATCGATTTAAGTTTCTGTTCAGAGTTGGATGCGAGTATTTATGGAAGCGATAACGTAGGATGAAGATGACACTCGGGATTATAATAATNCCTTTAGCTGATGAGTGCACAAGACGATGAATAATTCCGAATTTAAGTTACCAACAGAATGAGTTAGCATTAATGTAAAATTCACGAAATAAGAAATATTTTAATCTTTCACGCAATCTCGTAAAGTAAAAATAGAAATAATAATAATAATTATTATTATTATTATTATTCCCGAGTGTCATCTTCATCCCACGTTATCGCTAATAATAATAATTATTATTATTATTTCTATTTTTACTTTACGAGATTGCGTGAAAGATTAAAATATTTCTTATTTCGTGAATTTTACATTAATGCTAACTCATTCTGTTGGTAACTTAAATTCGGAATTATTCATCGTCTTGTGCACTCATCAGCTAAAGGGCATGAAAATCTAAATATTTCTAGTAGGCCTACCTTATAACCAAAAATATTCATCATCTTTCTCAAAGCGCACAAAAAAGCAGCTTCTATACAGTACAACCTGTCCAAAACGGAACCTCAATAAAACGGAAACCTGCCTAAGTAGAAAAAATTCTTCGGTATGAATCGATTAAAAAGAAACCCGTTCGAAACGGAAATTTGCCAAACTGGGAAAACCGTGCGGATTCCGATTTACACAGGTTTTTACTGTAATAGAAAAACAATGCGATTCTTTAATTTCACTCCACGACAATTAACGAATGATTAAATAAATTGATTTATAATCGGTGGGGAGGTAAGTTCCGTCGATTAATATTCATCATTCTATTTAAGCGAGGTTTCTAACTGTGATAAAGCTGTATTTCGAAAGAAAAAAGAAAAAAAAAAGAAAGAAAAATCAGCGTTAAGAATAAACATCATTATCTACTTGAACTTGACTTGTCAGAAGGAGAATGATACAGATAGGAGATAATTTCTGCAATATAAATCATGAATCGAATCTAACCGCATTTATACTTGGTATTGTATATATTTATTTTGGAGCGGAGCCAAAAAACTAAGATTTATGGAAGAGGAGTTAGAAATTCTGCCATAAAACTGGAGTAAACTAGGGAAATTTTTATTGCTGATAGTCAAAACTAACGACGGCACCGAATTAATCGCAAATGGGTCAAAGTTAAAAAGTTGTAAAGTAAGCGCGCGATTTCGTGGGAATTTTGGCCACGGTCTCATTTTGGCTGACATAGCCAAAAAATTTAAAGCTTTTTTATGTTTTGTTTTTTAACTTTCGTACTGTGTGTCGAGGCCGTTTAAAATTACTGGTCACTTTACTGTTATAAATAGAGGGTATAACTAAGATAACTCACCTATAGCAATAGGCGTGATGTATTGCAACAGACGAGTTAAAGGACACTTAAAACGGTTTACAGACGTCAAGCAAGTGATGTGCAGACCTACCTGGTTACGGAGTAACGCATTGTGAACCAGTAAGGTTCGAATTAGTGCACCATTGGTTCGACCAAACTCAAAGCCTGACGGGGAAATTTTTATTTTTGAAGCAACGGTGACTGTTACCATCCAAAAAATGCGAGAAAAATTAGAAAACGAAATATCAGAATGCACGAAATTAATAAGTATGGTAAAAAAAAAAGCCATCGAACGGTATGTGCGGATTATACTCCGATTCGCATCTCATACTGCAAACATGACGTTCATTGAAGCAGTAATGGCTTAAGCTAGTTTGGAAAACTTTGTTTTTTTTTTTTTTTTAATAATAGATTTATTTTAAAATTTGAAAAATCACGTGCATAGCACGTTCTGGACCCCGTTGGCTTACTTTCAATAGTAGTACAGTGCCATCTGCGGGAAGAATTCTTTAATTGTTTCAATGTTGTCGGGATGGCCATCGACTTCGGTTCTTTTTTTGGATTCGAGTATTTAATTTAGAATATGATTTACGCCGATTCGTGTGCTTATAGTAAACAAATATAATTAATTATTAATTAAAATACATTAAAAAGTAACAGAAAAAAATGTTTATATATAATACTTGTAGACTATCACTAGGAAAACTAAAAAGTATATTATATGAATATGTATACACTTACAGAATTTACACCCATGGCACGCAGGAGAATGAATTACGTAAATATCCAAAATTTTGGGTCCACATACGAAGATATTGGTTTAAAAAACAAGAAGAATATTGCATAAACGGAAGAGAATTATGATTTAAATCGCTCCGGTGAGGGGGACCAACGAATGATTTAGCAAATTTTTAGTACCGAAAATTTCGACACGACCTCACGTGACATAATGTCAATTCGTATTACGACCCATTGGCAAGATTATTTTCTTGTTTCTTAATACATTTAATGCGAAGTAACGAAGATAAAATTATATTAATAAAGGGAAAATAATTTCGACTCACCCTTCGCTTCTTTGTGTTTTGCTGTGCTGCGTGTCGCTCATTAAAGTTGAAGAATTTTTCTAAATTCGCGTTAAGTGCTGGAAATGAAAAAGAAATAACTTGTTAATTCAAATTATTACGTTATTCTCGCATGCTTTAATCGCGTTCAAGTTTTAAATAAATTTAAATCTCTGTTCAAAAATTATTTAAATGAAATTAAAACCGTTAAAATCGCATTTTTAAATATTACTTGGAAATAATATTTGAATAAATTATATATTTTTTTAAATATATTTTATGAGAAAATGCTGCCATCTAGTAATCGGGAACATAATTATTTTTAGTACATTTACTGAATAATGCCATGACAAACTTGTCGCTTATTGATTATCCGGAATCCCGGATAATGTAGAAGATCCCGTATAATCATATAAAATATTTAAAAATAAAAAAAAAACACTATATATCAATAGATTATATATTCTATTAGGGCCTTTCAGAGATCGGGAGAGGTTTGGTCACTTGGCTTTCCCTAAGGTTCTGCTGACCTCCATATAACAATGCTTGGTGTGTACTGTTACGTCCAATGTTTTAAACGATCGTCTCTTCATTTTGGGGGCATTATTTTTAATTAAGTGTCCCGGATAATCGAGAATATATTTTATTATTAATGTATGATAGAGTAGTTAATTACTTCCACCATGTGATGGCAAAGAACGGAGCGGGAGTAAGCCCACTTGAATAGAATTAGATCATGTATAAATAAAAGGGGTTAGCGTCATTGCTTAATAGATTTAACCTTTCGTGACGTCATAGCCTTGTTTAAGTGGATTAATGTTTACTGAATGGTAATAAACATTTATTAATTAGCATCGGGAAGCATTCCTGTAAACAAAGTTAAAACAGATTTTAAAAAAATGGTATTTTGGTTTAAATTAAATTGCCTTGATTACAATTAGACATGAAGAAAATCCACGCTGGTGAGGCGCGAACCCGCGACCGGCCAACGATGTTTAATGGCTTTATCCACCGGTCACTGATAGACTGATTTTTTTATAAGGGCAGCTGAAAACTTATAGGGTTAAATATGGGCAGAAGATATGTCCAGAAATATTTTAGCTAGATTTAAATACTACGTGGAAGCCGATTCAAACAATTATTTAGATTAATTAAAGTACACGAAATTTATCTAGAAACGCATTAATGCGTGGACACACCCGTTCTCGCCTTACACTATGTCTTATTACTGTCTGTGTATCTATATAATACCACTAAAGAAATTGCGTGGGGGGCCTCGAAAGTGCATAAACGGTCCCGAATTTAGTACACGTTTCAGATTCTAATCGACAAAAATTAGTGATGTAAACAGTTACTTTGAGATGCAGTTCCCATCTTCTTCTATTAGATTTATCAGTAATTATAATCTTAAAAAATCGTTTGATCTTGACATAGTTACAAAGCTGAATATCGGCATTATGTTTCATAGTGTTTTGCTTGGATTGATTTTTTACAACGATATTTATTTGTCAATCATTGCCACTCCACATTAAACCTCAACCTGATGATAAAAGTAAATGTGAAGGATGCAGTTTATGAATAGTCTAAATGTTTTTTTTTTTTTTTTAATTTATTATAATGGGAAAAGTAACGATTCTCAGAATCTAAATGATGATATTAAGTAACAAAACAAAGCAAGATCCTAGCATAAAAATGAATTCTTTTCGGTAGGTTTACTTATTCAGAGTACTAGTAACAATTAAAACGTAACGTTTGGTTTGATGCAACGCAACAATGTGATCTTCCAAACAGGAGATCAGGAGAGAACCATGACCTGTGTTTAATGGTTCTACCACTTATTCACTGTTGAGCAAAACTGACGTAACACTGTACAAGGGCAGATTTGGGGATACCTAGGACGCAGCTGCACCCCCTTCTGGGTGTTTTCCGAGAGAAGCCGGGTATGTCAGATAGTAAAAAATTTTGTATGGCATATTCTTTCTTTTCTGTATCCTTTAATGTGTGTGTAGACGGATTTTTATCGGGTAGCTATCAGGTGTAGGGTTATTAATATTATGATAATTTCTAATATTTATTTCGTAAAGTCCTCGAGAATCGAATAGAAGACAGTAGGGTATGTTTATCTCCCATTTTCCAACTTGAATATTGTCTGTTCCTGTTTTATTAAATTATATCGTGATAGGTGCTCGAGGATTCATTCATTTATAGAATTCTTCCTTCTCTAAATAATTTACTCGGAAGGTATTGGTCAAGAAGAAATAGAAAAATCAAAGTAATCTTATTAAAATCATGCTCACATAGCACGGCAATAAAAATAATCCTTTTGAAATATCTAAAGTTATATAAAAAGATGTTTTGAAAGAGGATAGTTTAAAAATCATACCATTAACTCTTAGCAGTGTCAATCTGATACACGGTCCTGTAAATGCAAACCGAGTTTTTATAACACACGAAGTATGGCAACTACAGAATTATTATAAAATTATATTGAGTTATAAGTAAACGTGTAATCCTATATAATACATAAATTACTTCATTTCCGGTAAAGAAAATTACAGTATAATATCGGGACACATTACACAATTATTTAATAACAAATTATCCGATTATATAATCGAAGAGAAAATGTAAAGTGAAACACTTTTTAAACGGGGTCTTGGCCATGTAACGAAGTTCCGACCCAATCTGTATTGAGTACATCGAAACTATAGAATTGAATTGTGATGCAAATTCGGTATGTTCTATCAAACTAAAAGTAAAATGTCATATAGAGTAAAACCTGACAAGTTAAACACTCTTATCCCGGATACCTCTCTAAATTGAACTGTTAAAAAGGTATGACAATACGTAATCAAGTGTGTATTTAAGGACACCTCTTTAAACTGGACGCAGTTTTTGTGCCCGGTTGTTTTCAGTTCCGTTTAAAGAGTATTCGCCATTCCAAGTAATGTCTGTAACAGTTTCACAGGAAAGAAAGATTTAAAAAAGAGTAGATTTTTATGGAAATATTTGCAGTCCCGAGTGAATAACCTTACATATTAAAACGGGTATCGTTAGCTATTCCAACACCAATGAATAGATTATAGGCGTAGATAAAACACTGTATATTGTGGGATGAAGTCCTTCTAGTTACTGATATATTCTAGATTTCAAAATATGTTTACTTGTAAAATATCATCGAAATATTTTCCTAATTTTGACACATTCTTAATGACATATGGGGTAACAAAATTTGAATATTTATTTTTTAAATTTGATATTTGACTTCTAAATAAATTGTGATGCGATATTTACTTTAATATTCTTGCAGTTCTTTTACTTATCGTTTCGTAAATTTCTCTGCTAGACCCGTTTCTCGTTACGTCTGTGACAGCATATTTTCAACTCGTTATACAGTATAATTATATTACATACTCGATATAATCAACTACCCCTCGTTATATCGCGCATATAGGGAGACGAACCGATATATCAGATGGCGATATAATTGACGTATTGGGTAAAGCGCTTTTATCTTTGAAAGCGATATAAAGAGGGACTACTGTTTCAACAAATAACA
The DNA here is from genome assembly GCF_000671375.1 of Centruroides sculpturatus. Taxonomy (NCBI): domain Eukaryota; kingdom Metazoa; phylum Arthropoda; class Arachnida; order Scorpiones; family Buthidae; genus Centruroides; species Centruroides sculpturatus. The sequence continues at coordinate 221,035 of NW_019384308.1, forward strand.
CTATTGGAGAACCATAAGTTAAATATATTCTATTGAATCAGCTCAATTTTTGGCTTAAGACAAACTTTGGTAGAAGTTACTTTTAAGTAAATTTGCAGGCATTCAAGTGTGTAAATAAATGAACTAAAAACGGAAATTAAAATTTAAAAAAAGAATTCGATTTCACTTACTATTCAATAACTTCATTTACGTAGAAAATCCATTAAATATTTATATGCATTAAAAAATTCCTGTTAGAGGTATAAACAGTAAACAGATAGAGAATTTGTGATGAATAGGAATAATATTGAATATCGTTGCTGTTTTTATCATAAATTTCCTGTTAATCGATTTTAGTGCAAATAAATAAATAATAATAATTTAATTAATATAAATGAGATGTTTTTGAAAAATAATTGATTAGTGAATATTTCGTATGATAATACGAAGTATTATGTGGTTCCTCTGATAAATAGTTTAAACATTGCTTTTTCAGATTTAAATGTCCTAAAAACATTTGTTTAAAAAAGCTTTTTAAATGTAAGCAGATCATATTTTTTTCTTAATGTACATTAAGAAAGTTGAGTACATTATCAAACTATAAATTGTCACCTTGGGACAAAAAATATTTAAAGCAGCATTTCTTCAATTATTTACGATGAAAATTTATTATTATTCAATTCTAATAAATCTGATTCCTCTGTTTATAATCATTAATAAACCATTACTTCTAATAACTCTTAAATCATCATTCTCCTGGAACTGTCAGTGGGAAAACAGAACAACCTTATAACTTTGGCTGACGAATTTTTACAATTCGGTGCTGAATACCAAACCATTTAAAAAAATAGATAACAAGAAATTCGACTAATCGAGATCGAAAAAAAAATCAATAACTAAATTCGCTCTAGAAAACACTGTACACAGAATCTCAAAGGACCCAATATGGCGACTGCCAAGATGCATTACGGTATCGTGTCAGACCTTGTGTTTATAGCACGTGAGTACTTTTTTAAATGACTTTTTGTATCGTATTTATTCATTTCAGTTTTATTTTTCGAGTTTTTTTGTAATACANTGAACTATTAGTACTTAAGTATGTAAAAATTTATTACATTTCATGTTGTACGAGGGTTTTACCCAATTCTCGAACCGTGTCAGAGTGAATCCGTGCTATAAAAGTACCGTGTTATACGGGGGATGGTACCAATTCTCGAACCGTGTTAGAGCGAATCCGTGCTATAGAAGTGCCGTGTTATACGGGGGTTACCTGTACATGCTATATTTATGCATTTAACTGTTGTTGTTCAAAACATTAACAGTTTTATTTTTTAAAAAATCATTTCTAACTTTTACTTTTTTTTTTATCCATTTCTATCAGTTAAAGATATTATTTTTCTTTTTAAAGATTATTTTCTGTGTTTTTTTTATTTCTATGCCATCAGTATAAATTCTAACAATGTTCTAACAGATCGTATTAGACACAAGTTTTTGTCGTTTATTCGGAAGCGTAGCCTCGCAATTTTGAAGACTTCCCTTTTCTCAATTTAATTATATTCGAAAATGTCTTAATTTATATTTAGAAGTCGAGTTACATCATCAATTTTATATACGTTTTGTATATATTCGACCCACTTTTAGTCTGAATCCTGACCGCAGCGCTTCTAGTGAGCAAAAGTGGCTCTAGGCAGAACATTCCTGCTCCGTTCCCCAACCAGTTTATCTAATAACACCATGATTTTATCCACTCTGCCATTAGTAGGCAAATTCTTGAGAAGTATGAGACCAAATCGAATAACGTAACATGCTATTCGATATCTTTTATGTAATATTTTCTCATAAGATACACAATGTGTATCCTATTAGAACATTAGGCATGAGTCATCTACGAAATTCTTTGTACCGAATACCATTGTTTAGCTTGGTTATGCGTTCAGCAAACAATATTAATTTTTTTTTTAACCGATAAACTATTCATCCACAACTGTTATAAATAGTTATTTAATTGAAATTATTTATTGTGACATCGTCACAATGCAATTTTTAATCATATTTTTTTTTCCATTTAATTTAAAATATATTTGCTCCACCTCGAATTAGCATCTTGCTCCTGTATATCATACTTTCCCCGTTAGTAACAGAGTCGTGCCGGTTATCTAACATCTTTCAAGTGAAAATATTTGAATTAAAATAACGTGACTTCCGGTTCGCATCGGAAGTTCGTTTACAGTTAATCGGGAATTCTCATCCCTAATCTTTCCACGTCTGGTCTCAGCTTTCATCTATCTAACTCTGTTCTCGAGATTAAGGAAGGACAGACAGAAGGACGGACAACAGTGGAGAATTTATAGGTTATAATTTTTTCAAATTGCAGCCCAATAATGTTTATAAAACTCGGTTCACTGTATGATTTCCTCCATATCATTATGACTAGGAAGTAACCAACGTGTCTTAATTTTTTACTTTCTCAGCTATTATATATAAGAGGGAAAGTATGGCGATCGGTCAAAAATGAGCCAAGATTTTAGCATTTTTGTACTCAGAGTCGTGCATTTTGTCGATAAATGCAAAAAAGTTGGAGGTTATTTCTGCATATATTGATGTTAATGTGTGTCTGTGGAAGGGCACGATTTTTTTCACCCACTTTCAAGCTTAACTCCTGAATCTCTTGTCAAAAATTTCCGAAATTTTTCAGGGCAGTTTTTGTATTAGGAGAAAATGTTTCGGAGATTTTACTGTCTGAATTTTTACTTTCAGAACGCTTTTGAGCGATCTCATCAGATGAAGTTTATTTAAAGATTACTGATAGGAAGGAAAAAATTAACAGTTTATAAAATATTTATATATAAGAAAATTCCAGTTTCAAACATACTAAAACGGTATTTTTGTAACTATTTTTTGTATAGGTAAACATAAACATATACTAAAAATCCAGCGTTATTTGCACGATATGGGATATGAACTAACAAAACGAAATTTTTATCGATGTGATTAAGTTTCTAAAATAACTTATTAAAAATCCCTTATAATTAATCTAATTATAAAACAGAAAAGAATCTACAAGCTGCAATAGCAATGTCTGATTGATTTAACTCAACGGATTTAATTGGATTGATGGCAATGCAACATATGGGCGATCTGCAAGGAAGAGGTACCTCCCGGAAGTACTTTTATACAAAACTGGCCACTATTTAGGTGTTGGAACGTGTGAAGAAAACCCGAAAAACTCCGCGTGGCCAACCTGTTGTTCAGATGCAAAAAATATGCACAGATTTTAGCCACTTGGCCATTTTCAGGCCTTTTAAACTCAATGATAAATGACGGATTCCAACAAGGGTTTTCGGTACTTTAACAATCGAAACTTTTGTATGAAGAAGAGAGGAAAAAAATTACTTACTTTCTGGCTATAATTTCTCAGATTCAATCAGCAGTCTTAAGATCAGATTTTTTTATCTTCTCAATCAATTATAGATCGTGCCTTTCGGAAGACAACCAAAATGTAAACTATTCTTTGACGACCACTCTTCCCACAAATAATTCTTCTATATCCTCCAATCATTTTCCATAGCAAAGCCCAGAGATCCTCCCATGGTGACGTATGATCCATTTTTTTTTGTGCTGAGTGCAATAGCCGACTAATAGAAAAAATTCTAGACAAAGAACAGTAAATAAAAAATATCGTTAACATTTTACCAAGTCAACATATGGCTTTGATAAAATTATCGAATTGTAAATTTCATTTCATATGATAAATAACTTTAAAATTCTCCTAAAGAATGTCACTTTCATATTTTTTCCCTTTCAGGATCCTGGAGCAAAACTAAACTTCAGTATTACACAAGAGAAAACAAAAACATATTACTATAGTTTCACTTTCGTAATGGGTTAAAGAATTTGGGCAAATGATACCATAGTGGAGATATCTATATAAATAAAAATGTAAATGTTCGTTTATTCAAAATCTTAAATCTCCGAAAGTTCTTCACCGATTGCTTTGAAATTTTGAAACAACGTTGCATTCGAATACGCGCGTTTTTATATTGTATAGATGTCGAGATTCTTCCTTCCCGCATGGAAGAGGGACAAAATTAAGGCTTACTGTGAAGAACTGGGCTTCTATTATACTATTTTAGATGCAGTTTTTGGCGTTTTTGATTGCGTTTTAATAGGATTCGACAAAAGAATGTACACTAAGAAGGGGTTTTTCGAAATTCCCCCCGCGGGGAGTGTTATACATTTATAATAGATACATTTTGAGCCACAGAAACGCGTGGCCGGGTACAGGTAGTTATAAATAAAAGTAAGAAGTTACAAAAATATACAGTAATACCTCAGTTTTCGTCGATAATCCGTCCGAAAACAATCGGCGAAATCAGAAACCGACGAAAACCGAGGCAATTATTTCCATATAAATCAATGTAAATCCAATTAATTCGTTCTAGACACTCCTAAAACATATCAAACACATTTGATAGAGAATGAATATATTGTTTAATACTAAAAACAATAAGAAATTAATATAAAAGACTAATGTAAAGAATAAATGAACATTTAATACGGCATTTGAAGGGCTGCTGGTTCTGGAAACTTTCTTTGGTCCCATGATGGAACTAAAAGGAAAAGAAAGCAATGGAATTGTTTGGCTAGACGCGCGGGGTTAATGTCTTGTCCTATAGTAGCTAGTTGGGTATGAGCTTCTAGGCTATATCGCCCAGTGGTAAAGTGTGACGTAATTGTCAAGTAATAGTAGTTGTATGCGTTTCTGATGGACGTTACACAGGGAATAATGCCTTCCGGAAGGTCTTTTAAGGGTAACTGGCTCCTATTCAGGCGTTACAGACATGGAGAAAACCCGGTAAACTCCAGGTGGCCAGCCCGTCCTGGCGAGGCTCGAAACCACGACCGAACTCCCAGTGTTCAAGGAATGGAACCGCTTGACCACGCGGGGTAATGCTCACACGATGAGAAACACCGCCACACTAAGCAGAAAATCGCGTGGGTCGCTCTTTATTTTCGCAAAATTAGCAGCGAGGTCACGGGGCACCCCGAAGAAATCCGATGCAACCGACGAAAACAGACAAATTTTTTTCGAGAAAATCCACGAAAACCGAAACCGACAATAACAGAAGTAAACGAAAACCAAGGTATTACTGTACGTAGTTGCTTAAATAGTGAGTATCTTAATACGAAACAAATAGTAATCATTAGCCTTCTAAAAGTGTTAATGATCAGCCAGCCATTCCGATACTTAACATATTTCTAAATTAACTAATCTAATTTCTTACCAAATATAAGCTTCAATATCTGTAAAGTATACAGAAAATTTACAAAATCAGAAGCCTATATCTTTGATGGATAAGTGTGCATTGTAAAAGCATTGTTTCCAGCGTGTTACAAAAGACTGCTCGCTTCTAAAACTTAAAAATGTAACATTTTGGAGGCAAAGATCTGGGTCTAGAAACTCGAGGTCACCAGAGCGCTGAGGCCTCTAGAAACAGTGTTTCTAGAATAATTCCGTTAAGCAAACCACTATATTCCTCTTAGGATCAGTGTCAAAAATTCGGGTTATATTACTAGAAATACTGTTTGAATTATAAACCTATAATACCATGTTGATATCAGGATGGCCGAGACGATAAAGATATCATCCTGACCATTCTGGAAAATCCTCAGCAATTGTTCGTGGCCGGTCTATTTAGATATTAGCTTTCCTTTATCCTATCATTCTGCTTCTATTGTGGGCGTAACCGAACCTAAGATTGGCATGGAAAAAAGCCTCTAAGTGTCAAAATGTCTAATGAAAATATACGGCCTATATGCAGAAGGCTAGTTGAAACAGCAAAAATATGCTGTTTCACAGAAAAATTTAATTTAATTGCTAACAAACATCATATTTTCGTAACAAATTCCAAATAGTAATATTTCAATAGTAAATTTTATTCTTTATTTTATAGAGATAAAATACCGGGTGATCTTAATTTAACTACCCCTATGCGATGCTGTCTTTAGAAATATTTATAAGTTGTCATAGAAGATAATGCAATTAAATCTGGAATGACGAAATTTAAGAGCACGCGGAAGAGATTTCCTAAAAAGAAAAAATAGTACCGAAAATTTACCAGTGTGGCACATTCGGGGCTACAAGCAATGGGGAAATAGTTTCCTTTTCATAAACATTTGTTACAACCAAGTTCTGGGTATAAAAGTGATCACAGGGAAAGTCCTTTCTGAAGAACATTCTATGGGAAGCTTGGCACTGCAATTTAATTATTTCGCCAAAATAATTATAGCAGTAACTGGGCTTTAACTTGCCACTTAAAAATTCTTTTTAACACTGCATAGTGTTATCGAGGAGAGGCACCGACGGAGGGAGGGGTTACCTCGAGAAAATTTTGAAACATCTGAGCTGAATTTGGAGCGATTTCTTGGCTGGAAATAAAGTAAACTTTTCGTTATTTAAAAAATAAAAGTAATCTAGCCTGTTTGAGGCAATATTAATTTAGCCTCGCTGTAGACTAAAAAAACTTATATAATAGCCGCTCTGCACATGCCATGATGATATGCACAGGAGCGGCACGTTTTGATTGAAAAATTATATCTAATAATGCCATTATCATCAAGTAATTAGGTTGCCGATCTTAATTGCTTTGCACTATTTGAACTAATTAGAAAGACGACGTAAATAAATATGATGCAATTGTCTTTCCTTATTTTTAGTTTTTTAATGGAAAGGCGGAAAAATTTAAATTTACTAAAATTTAGTTCAGGTGCATTCTGACCGACAGCGCATAGGGATTTTTCTCAAACTCTTGAAAATGGCCATTACGTTATGGTTATAACTTATAGGACATGTTTATTTCATGATTTCCATTCCGATCTTGTTTGTCAGCTCCTCGCTAGATTCCATGAATTTGACAGTCCTGGATTGTAGTAGTCGCTATATGCCACAATTTTATCAACAAAAGCAGAGTAATTGTACAAGGCCTAACTTTTCGGCAATTACCAGTGATTTAATGAAAAATATGATCGAAGAAAATATGTTGCGAAATTTAGTATTTGTAAAAAATCCAGCCGCGAGTTACTTAACTTTCCCGGCAAAATTTAAAAGTGCGTGTGTGGCATCATCTGTTAAGATCTTTTAAGGAAAAAACTATTATAAAATGGCAAAAAGCTTCATTTTGAGGGTAGGGGTGTGTATTATAAAAAAAATCGTAAATACTGTACTAATAACGGGATAGAAGTCTCGCCCTGTAAGAGTCAGGGTCAAAATCTGTATAATAAAATCTTAGCTTATAAAGTCTAGAAAATCATTTATATAATTTCAAGCGAATAAAGAGTAAGCTTAATAAATCAACGGCGTCATGTCAAAAGAGAAATTTCGCAAATTCGTATATAAAATGGCAGAATAATCCGAAGGAGGACATACTACTTTCGGCGTTGTACGAAAAATATAGTTCGTCCTGTCCTTGCTTGATTTTCGTAAAAACAAATGAGAACATTGGTGATTTATAAGTTTCCAAAACTGCTTAGTGATAGTAACTGACAAAAACCATTTCCATAACTTAAAGTATCCGGGAAATAGTAGATGATTTCGGTCGTCACAGTTATCTTACAGAGCCATGCGGAAATGTGATTTATGAATATGTAGGGTATCCCAGAAATGTCTCGTGCAAGGCTTGTATATTTAGCTTTAATTGAAATAAAAATATAAAACTTTCGGTATAATTAATATATTATGTGTGGTTTTAATACTTCAATGATCAAAATGTTGTAACTAAAATTTCAAATAGCAGTCCGTAACTTACTCTATTGGTTACTTATTTTTCATTTCCAAATTTCATTCATTTAATTCTGTAAATCCGTTCATTCTCTAATTTCAAATTAAAAGAGATTCGCTGCAGATTTTACCTTTGCAATCAATTCAAATCTGCAATCCTTCAATTTTTCTTTTTAGGAAACAGATACAACACAGAATCCTGTGTACTTCTCCTTAAAAGAGAAAAGTACATATGGTTTGTGTGTTGTATAATAACGAGAGCAAAAGTGGAAACTAAGGAGATTGGGATGTACTGTTATACCCCTCTTACATATTCGTTAAATAGGAACGACTAATGAAAAATGATATTAATTAATTTAATATGTATAAAGATAAGTGAAATCACGAGTTGTTTATGGAATTACACATAATAAATAAAACTATTTTAATACAAAATATTTACGAACCGGGTGGTCCAGGGAGTTAAGGACTTAGCGTGTCGCTCTTCTGCACTTTTACATCAGACTACGAAGCTTTCATTGATGGATCCGAATATGTCACGATTCGTTCATCATCATCCAGCCACTTCAATTATGAACATTAAAAACGGCCTTATTAGCTCCTGAAAGATGGAAAAAATTATTCAAAATGTTTACGTTGAATTTTTCTCTCTTCTTCCACCCTGAAGACACTAAGATCTTTTTAATCCCTCCGAAAAATTTCGGAAGTTTTCAACTCACCTAAATTCCATAATACAGTATCAAATAAAATATACTACGGCTTTTAATTATTGCGATTACAAACAGTCTTTTTACGCTTATTAGCCAATTAAATTTAATTAAGAATACCCAGTTTAATACTGGTTCAATTTGAAATCATGTTGTAAATAATTTAATCTCGTAAAACCGTTTTATACACAGTTACACACGCCTCCAAAACCTAAGGATAAACACAATTACTAGCGGTGACAGCTATAAAAAGCCTGCCACGACGTTGTGAATGTTGAATGGCAGTCAGAGATGGACATATCCAGGCAGAGAGACTTGTCAGTATGGAATATTGGTAAGCACTTCCCATCCATTTTCCATCTATGTCTAACTGCTGTACGTGTCTCTCACCAGAGATTTGTTTTTATTGCTTTGATTTGTAAAATCCTACAACTTGTGTATTACCCCGTGTTAGACATCGAGTAATACAGTTCTTGCCATATTTGCCTACAGTTCTCTTCAGGTACAAATTTCAGTCCTTAAAGTTTGATACGTGTGCACGATTAAATATTTTTCATAATATAATTAAGTCATTGATACAAAATGCGAGCAAAAATGTTTTTAAACAAAAAAAATATATATATATACACATCTATTATAAGATGTCATGATACCTTGCTGAGAGATCCGAAATCGAATCTGCGCGAGGAACCTACAAGAATTTTTCATGGATGGGTTCAAGTCTTAAATATGTTGGGGCTCGTCCTTCACCACCCGACTGCCTGGACTTGTAGGCCCGGCCGAACTCATGATGGATTTGTTTAAAAGACACACTTAGTGTCCGCATGGCGGAAAGGTAAAAATGAAAAATACACATATTGTTAATAATAAATTATAAGATTTGAACCTAGATTCTCTATAGCTGTATTGTTATACCCAGTATCTTTAGGGATTTTTCCCCAGGTCCGGACCAGAAATAGGGACATTGTAGGTGAGGTAGCATTGTGGTAAAAATTGATAGATACAAGCGTTAAGTAGGTAGTAGTTACTTTGGAAAATAAGTGAATAATTCTAATTAAACCAATTTTAATGAAGTGTCAAATATTGAATTTTATTTGTTGGATCAATCTTATTTGTTTGACTTGCATATTTTAACTAAGTTTTTGTTGGAAAACCCTGCTGTCCTGTTCTTGGGTCCGACCACTCGTGTCTCCGTTGTGGTCCATGTTGGGTATGATTAAAGAAATCGAAATGAAATTAAAGCAGAATAATGATAGTCATGTATACTACCAATAACCAAAAATATTTTTTTTAAATCCAATTAGTCCCACTCAAAATATTTAAAATCAAAGATTTTTGGTGTTTTTTAATAGGGTCCAAAATTTGCACATATGCAATTAAGGTTCAAACGAATCTCTGCAAAGTTTTGTTGAATTTTGAGATGACACGTGAATATATAGTTTATTTGATAGATCTCCTTGCAAATTAACAAACTACGATTAAAATCCTTTACAGAGTTGTCTAGATTAAACAGCGAAACAGAAGTTTTATCATCATTTTATAAACATTACTTTATTTTTCATAATTTTTCAAAAATAGATTTTGAGTTAATACTTTTTGGTAAAAATTTACTTAGATAGTCCCTATGGCGGCACTTCCGGTCGCCATCGCAGCTATTAAATACACCGGCATTTAAAGAAAAGAAAAAAACTTTCACTCACCGTTGACATATTGATAATTCCTTTCCTCCGATTTATTTGGTAAAAGACATGGTTCGGATGATTCTTTCGTAACTTCAGCCTATTCCATTCTAGAAACTTTTTCAGCATTCTTAACACAAGTCTACATTCATTCCTCTTACGATTTTCGGATTTATTGGTACTTACTTTCAAAATTTATTTGAAAGTAATTTATCTGGCACTTTCCAAACTAAAACACGTCCCTCTCTTGGATAAAACTTACTCGTACGCTTAACAAACAGGTCGAGCTGTTCTCTTAGATTTTACCTTTTGCTCACAACAATCTCGTCGATTTCGATAACCTTTCCAGGTCCATCCAATTTTCATTCTGGTAAATTTAGGCTAAGAAACAATCACACTGTGTCGCATGAAATTCGTCCTGTCAACAGCTGTTCGACTACTCACGCCCACAGCCAAACAGGTGTCATTCTATGCAAATTAGATGCCAAATAAAGGAAAAATTAGTTCTTCAAGAATCTTTCCCAAATTTAAGTTTAAAAATTACTTCAAATGACGAAGTGTTGTATTTTTGACAACTAAAATAAAGAGAATCACGATCCTTTCGATAATTTAACTTACAACGACCATCACATTTCGAACAATCTGCATCTGCAGGTTGCATACCAAACTTTATGGCAAACATACCAATTGATGAAATTCTCTTGTCAAAATTAAATTCAGGATATTCCGATACTAAAAAATGAAAAAAGAATCCCTTTATGTACACTTTTTCCAGGAAAATTGTCGATGTTTTCCAAATTCCGTCATTCCAACGATAAACGACAAAACATTTTGAATCCGAATAATTAAATTACTCTTAAAAATATATTAAGACGTTAGGAAATTAATCTAGACATTAAATGATGTTAGAAAACTTGTAAACTTTTTCCTTTTCAAATGTCTAAAAAGTCCGTTAATTAATTAGTACCTCGTTATAAAAATAGCAGTTTAGTGTTGTATGGATATTATACGATGGGCCTATTTAATTACTTGTATGATTTAATTTAAATTTTCTAAAATACATAGTAATAATTATTAATTCTTTCGTGAATTGTTGTTTTATTTTGTGTGCTAGTATGCAATAATTTCGGGAAATTTTGTGCATGTTCTGGGGAAATTCTGGGTCCTGAAAATNGCAAATAAATAAATAATAATAATTTAATTAATATAAATGAGATGTTTTTGAAAAATAATTGATTAGTGAATATTTCGTATGATAATACGAAGTATTATGTGGTTCCTCTGATAAATAGTTTAAACATTGCTTTTTCAGATTTAAATGTCCTAAAAACATTTGTTTAAAAAAGCTTTTTAAATGTAAGCAGATCATGTTTTTTTCTTAATGTACATTAAGAAAGTTGAGTACATTATCAAACTATAAATTGTCACCTTGGGACAAAAAATATTTAAAGCAGCATTTCTTCAATTATTTACGATGAAAATTTATTATTATTCAATTCTAATAAATCTGATTCCTCTGTTTATAATCATTAATAAACCATTACTTCTAATAACTCTTAAATCATCATTCTCCTGGAATTGTCAGTGGGAAAACGGAACAACCTTATACCTTTGGCTGACGGATTTTTACAATTCGGTGCTGAATACCAAACCATTTTAAAAAATAGATAACAAGAAATTCGACTAATCGAGATCGAAAAAAAAATCAATAACTAAATTCGCTCTAGAAAACACTGTACACAGAATCTCAAAGGACCCAATATGGCGACTGCCAAGATGCATTACGGTATCGTGTCAGACCTTGTGTTTATAGCACGTGAGTACTTTTTTAAATGACTTTTTGTATCGTATTTATTCATTTCAGTTTTATTTTTCGAGTTTTTTTGTAATACGCGATTGCCGATTCAGTTTCAGATCGTCGGTTTTTACGAAGAGGCACGTGAATTTAGAATCGGTGGATTTCTAGCAAGTGGGGTGTGAAAATGTCAGGCACAGAGTTGCTATAACAGCAAAAGTTATACACTTTTACATCACTTGCAGACTGCAAGTGGTGTAAAAATTTAAAATGTACAACAGAGAAACGAGATATTTGGCAAGAAAGTTGTTCCGCTTCAATTAAACTCGTAACAATAATAAAATTTCGAATCATTTTATGTAAATCTTGCTAATAAACTGGATATTGAAGTACAGGTAACCCCCGTATAACACGGTAGTTACGTTCCAAAAAATTGCCGTGTTATGCGAATCCGTGTTATACGAAACAAAGAACTAATACGAAAAGGAGGGTTAGGTTCCAAAAATTAAAAAACATGCTAGTATATTTTCATAATTANGAATATTGGTAAGCACTTCCCATCCATTTTCCATCTATGTCTAACTGCTGTACGTGTCTCTCACCAGAGATTTGTTTTTATTGCTTTGATTTGTAAAATCCTACAACTTGTGTATTACCCCGTGTTAGACATCGAGTAATACAGTTCTTGCCATATTTGCCTACAGTTCTCTTCAGGTACAAATTTCAGTCCTTAAAGTTTGATACGTGTGCACGATTAAATATTTTTCATAATATAATTAAGTCATTGATACAAAATGCGAGCAAAAATGTTTTTAAACAAAAAAAATATATATATATACACATCTATTATAAGATGTCATGATACCTTGCTGAGAGATCCGAAATCGAATCTGCGCGAGGAACCTACAAGAATTTTTCATGGATGGGTTCAAGTCTTAAATATGTTGGGGCTCGTCCTTCACCACCCGACTGCCTGGACTTGTAGGCCCGGCCGAACTCATGATGGATTTGTTTAAAAGACACACTTAGTGTCCGCATGGCGGAAAGGTAAAAATGAAAAATACACATATTGTTAATAATAAATTATAAGATTTGAACCTAGATTCTCTATAGCTGTATTGTTATACCCAGTATCTTTAGGGATTTTTCCCCAGGTCCGGACCAGAAATAGGGACATTGTAGGTGAGGTAGCATTGTGGTAAAAATTGATAGATACAAGCGTTAAGTAGGTAGTAGTTACTTTGGAAAATAAGTGAATAATTCTAATTAAACCAATTTTAATGAAGTGTCAAATATTGAATTTTATTTGTTGGATCAATCTTATTTGTTTGACTTGCATATTTTAACTAAGTTTTTGTTGGAAAACCCTGCTGTCCTGTTCTTGGGTCCGACCACTCGTGTCTCCGTTGTGGTCCATGTTGGGTATGATTAAAGAAATCGAAATGAAATTAAAGCAGAATAATGATAGTCATGTATACTACCAATAACCAAAAATATTTTTTTTAAATCCAATTAGTCCCACTCAAAATATTTAAAATCAAAGATTTTTGGTGTTTTTTAATAGGGTCCAAAATTTGCACATATGCAATTAAGGTTCAAACGAATCTCTGCAAAGTTTTGTTGAATTTTGAGATGACACGTGAATATATAGTTTATTTGATAGATCTCCTTGCAAATTAACAAACTACGATTAAAATCCTTTACAGAGTTGTCTAGATTAAACAGCGAAACAGAAGTTTTATCATCATTTTATAAACATTACTTTATTTTTCATAATTTTTCAAAAATAGATTTTGAGTTAATACTTTTTGGTAAAAATTTACTTAGATAGTCCCTATGGCGGCACTTCCGGTCGCCATCGCAGCTATTAAATACACCGGCATTTAAAGAAAAGAAAAAAACTTTCACTCACCGTTGACATATTGATAATTCCTTTCCTCCGATTTATTTGGTAAAAGACATGGTTCGGATGATTCTTTCGTAACTTCAGCCTATTCCATTCTAGAAACTTTTTCAGCATTCTTAACACAAGTCTACATTCATTCCTCTTACGATTTTCGGATTTATTGGTACTTACTTTCAAAATTTATTTGAAAGTAATTTATCTGGCACTTTCCAAACTAAAACACGTCCCTCTCTTGGATAAAACTTACTCGTACGCTTAACAAACAGGTCGAGCTGTTCTCTTAGATTTTACCTTTTGCTCACAACAATCTCGTCGATTTCGATAACCTTTCCAGGTCCATCCAATTTTCACTCTGGTAAATTTAGGCTAAGAAACAATCACACTGTGTCGCATGAAATTCGTCCTGTCAACAGCTGTTCGACTACTCACGCCCACAGCCAAACAGGTGTCATTCTATGCAAATTAGATGCCAAATAAAGGAAAAATTAGTTCTTCAAGAATCTTTCCCAAATTTAAGTTTAAAAATTACTTCAAATGACGAAGTGTTGTATTTTTGACAACTAAAATAAAGAGAATCACGATCCTTTCGATAATTTAACTTACAACGACCATCACATTTCGAACAATCTGCATCTGCAGGTTGCATACCAAACTTTATGGCAAACATACCAATTGATGAAATTCTCTTGTCAAAATTAAATTCAGGATATTCCGATACTAAAAAATGAAAAAAGAATCCCTTTATGTACACTTTTTCCAGGAAAATTGTCGATGTTTTCCAAATTCCGTCATTCCAACGATAAACGACAAAACATTTTGAATCCGAATAATTAAATTACTCTTAAAAATATATTAAGACGTTAGGAAATTAATCTAGACATTAAATGATGTTAGAAAACTTGTAAACTTTTTCCTTTTCGAATGTCTAAAAAGTCCGTTAATTAATTAGCACCTCGTTATAAAAATAGCAGTTTAGTGTTGTATGGATATTATACGATGGGCCTATTTAATTACTTGTATGATTTAATTTGAATGTTCTAAAATACATAGTAATAATTATTAATTCTTTCGTGAATTGTTGTTTTATTTTGTGTGCTAGTATGCAATAATTTCGGGAAATTTTGTGCATGTTCTGGGGAAATTCTGGGTCCTGAAAATATTTTGCAACCCCCCGATCTGCGTTACGTAATTTACTGCCAGCTCCTTTAATCACGCTTATCGATGATTTATATCAAGCAAATAAGCATGCATTAGAGGCTGATGCACACGAGTATCAAAATTAAGGCAACAACTTGTTCCACCAACCTTCTTTTTTTATATTGAAGAGATGATCGATTAACTCTGTCATTAAAGTTAATTACAATAACGGATTTAGAAATATGGCGCCCATAGGCCCACAATAAGCAGACGCCCAAACTAACAACGCCACTTTTGCACCGAATGATTGTATTTTATAATTTTAATTCTGCAATAATTAAAATACAAACGTCTTAAAGCCAATAATTATTTATTAAAAGCCAAAGGATTTACGGATTTTATCGGGCTATATTACCACTACTATTATTGTTTAGTAATTTGGCATTAGACACAGGCATTAGGCGCCATCTCTTGATAAATTTAATAATTATAATTAATATTTTAATAATTAATTTAATTATAGCAATTATCGAACGAAGGTCCGGGTAGCGTAACTTGCAACGTGACCACACGGTAATAATTATTAAATCCCAAATAATTTGGCACTAGAGATAGGCATTAGGTGCCATCTCTTATTAAATTTAATAATTATAATTAATATTTTCATTAAATAATTTAGAATATTCTGGAAGAAAAGAATCAGCCCAAATTAGGACTGTCGAACTCTCAACTCCCAATATTGGCAATCATTTGGCTTTAATACATAACTATGGAGTTTAAGATGTTTATATATGAAGAGAGAATTTTATTTGTTTATATTAAAGTTTATGATCACATGATAANATTTAATTATAGCAATTATCGAACGAAGGTCCGGGTAGCGTAACTTGCAACGTGACCACACGGTAATAATTATTAAATTTAGCAAGAGATGGCGCCTAACGCCTTTCTAATGCCAAATTACTTAGCATTCAATACTAGTAGTAGTAATAACGCCCGATATAATCCGACAATCGTTTGGCTTCTATAATGATTATATTTTTACAAATTTTTAAATATAGAAAGGGCAAAGGGCGCTGATATTGAAAGCCCGTCATTAGTACTACCACTGTTAAATTGATGTATTACTGTAATACTACTCGACTGATACGTTTTATTTTGCTCCTACTTAAGCTTTCAATTTGCACTAATTTTTTTATGAGTTGTTTCTACTTAAAACAATTTTTTGCATTATTTTATTGTTGTTACTATTATTATTATTTTGAATTTTTGCACCCCAATTCTAGGCCCGGGCCTTGTGGACCCTAATGAGAAATTCACTACTGTTTATAGCCCTATATCGTCTTAATTATTCCGCTTTTATGCACCAATCTTGACAACTCTATGAATGTTTACTACGCGAGTTTAAAGTATAATTCTCTGAGAAATGACACTGCTCGTTCCCCATGTGAAATTATTTAAAATAAAAACATTTATGAAAATCGTAGACTATCATATTCTTCATACTATAACTTTTTTATAATCTAAAAATTCGGATAATTCTACTTCTTACAATCGATTCAATATTTTAATAATAAAATTTGATGGAAAATTAATTATAAATAAAAGGCGCTCCTATGTGTCAAGCAGTTAAGTAAGCAAGCCAATGATAGAGTTTGTTTTATATGAAACAGACTATGTCATTGGTCACTTATTTAGCTGCTTGCCACTTAGGCACAAAGTGGTGGGAACTTGACAACGTTAGATTCTAAAAACTTTGCATATGGTGAGTGGTAACCGTCAGTTTGTGTGCCTTTTTTTTACTTTATTTAAAATGTTTATTTGATTCCAGTCTCATTTTGAAGGCTATAACAGCTAAAGAATAAATTCCTCATATCTAATAAGCAATGATTTTCTTTTATTATTAATTTCTTTGTTTTTTTATTTAGAATTTAAGATCACTACTTCGATATAAAACGAGAAAGTACCCACTATCGATAAGTCAATGTAATTTTAACTTAAAACAAGCAAATATACTGGAAATTTTTATTGTAGTATTATCCTTTCGATTTTAAAAATAATTAAAGTTTTTGTTTATTTTACTAATCAAAGGACTGGCATGAATAAATCAATCTTCGATGTTCCTCAATTTATTAATATCAAGACTCGTTGATTTAAATTTAGTCAATCCAGATGAATTATGAAAATTAAAATTGTTTGAGGATAAATGAATGCTTTTGAAAATTTATAAAATCTTACTCAAAACTAAAGTCATTAATTTCTACTTGTTGAATTTCGAAAGAGAGAGATAGAGAGAGAGAAAAATGCCCTAGATGTCTTGAAATAGAACAAAAGCCAAAAATACGGTAGTATGACGTTATCATTGTAAATCTAGATTCGTGTTAGGGAAAGTTAGGGGAGTGAGTTCGCTTAGTCGGGAGAATATGCACTTCTATGGCAATATAGAGGCATATTTTCATTTTATAGTAAAGTATGAAAGTGGCTTATAGTGAAAGTTTCGCCGTTTTAACCGTATACATTTCAATGGAGGATATTGCAATGTCGACAAACTTCCTTCCGTGACATATTAATTAAGGTTGCTCGCTTTAATTCTGTGTAAACGTGTGTTTTGCTTTCTCTCGATACCTTACTCAACATGTGGTTTGCATCGTATTACTTCAGTTCGTGGATGCAGGTGTTCGGTTCGTGCCCTTCATTGTTTTTGTTTGTCCTAGCAAGAGTTTGTGATTCTTGGTGTCAGTACGTTTGTGTTCTTGGGTGTGTTTGTTTTATTGTAGGAGACAAGCCAATCGTTCATAGAATTGTTTACAGAATTTCTGATCAGTGCTAAAAATTGTTTTACAGATTTTTAGTTTTTGATGCAATTTAAGACAAAGTAATACTAATAGCGTGTGTTGTTTCTCTCAATCGTTATAACGATAGTTCGCTTAGCGTGGACAATGATAGTTATTCAGAAATTATTCGTGAATAACACGATGCATTAGACCTAAAACATTAAACTTGGGTGAAGAGTACTGATTGTGTTATAAAATAAATCCGAGAAAAGATATTCTCTGCTTGTTTTGAGAAATGTATTTTATAAATTGCAAATATAAAAAATCAATTTAATTTGGACAAACTTTTTCTGAAATTTAAAATTAATGTTAAATTATTCAGAACTATTATTAAGCAAAGAAATGGCATTCGAATTATTAGAAGCATTATCTATTATTGTTTTATATATTCTTAAGACTATTGTGTGCATGAATGTTATTGAAATGCCTGTCAGTAATGAGAAAATGCGCATGTTAACAAAGGCTCCATGTGGCGATATAGATAAATCACAAAGTTCACTTACGATAGAAGTAAGAAAGCCATCATGAGAAAAATCTCAGAGCGCAAAAAATCCAAATTAATTTACAAGAGAGGTCCCAACCGATATAAGATATTAAGAAATGACAAGGACAACATTGATAAAGAAGGAAGAGTGGTACAGTCTGTAAAGAAATTATAAACTCAAGTGAAATTTCTCTGTGTTTTAATTTCTTTTCATCCACAGTTCATTGTTGCTATATCTAATGATTTTAATTAGTGTTACGAATTTATAATGAAATAAACAAGTCTTTGTATTGTATCATTTTAATAAACAATCAAAAATTTTAATTGTTACAATTTTTTGTTGTAAACAATTTATAAACTCAAGGGTGAAAACTGATTATTACAGTTGAATGGAACAATCCATTCAACTGTAATAGTAATGTAAATTAGTATGTGTAACATTTTGGGTGAGTCTGAGAATTCAAACTAAAAAAGTGACAAAAATGCCAAGGGGAATAACCCTAACTGAAAGTGAAATATGAAAAATCTATTTCTTTAAGGGAAAAGGATGGCCAACTCGAAAAATTGCTTCAAAACTTGGTAGATCTCAAACTGCAGTACAAAATGTACTAAAAAAGGGTGACAATTATAACAAAATTAAACGTACAGGACGAAAACCAAGTCTGCAGCCTCATGACCATTGCCGCATTGCTAGTCTTGCAACAAATGAATCATTGTCTACTCGTGAGATAGCTGCAGTTTTACCAACTCCAGTGTCCCACAAAACTGTGTAGAAAAGCTTGAGAAAGAATAAAACAATAAACTTTAGGAAATTGAAGTCCAAACCAAAGCTACAGAGTTACATCGGTCAACAAGGCTGCAATGGGCAAAAGATCATGTTAATTGGACAACTGAATGGATAAAAATAGTTTTCTCAGATGAGAAAAAGTTTAACCTGGATGGCCCGGATGGCCAAGCATATTATTGGCATGATACAAGAAAAAATCCCAGGGTCAAATTCAGTAGACAACAAGGTGGAGGTTCAGTAATGATCTGGGCAGCAATCGGATATGAAGGAAAAACAATTTGGCATTTATTAATGGGCGAATGAATTCTGAGATGTACCAAGCTATCTTATATGAACATCTAATCCCATTTGGTCCTCTCATTGGTGGTCAAGACTGGATCTATCAACAGGACAATGCATCTGTTCACAAGTCAGCCAGTACTACAAAGTGGTTTTCACGTGAAAAAATTGAAGTTATGGTTTGGCCAGCACATAGTCCAGACCTTAATCCCATTGAAAACCTTTGGAGTCAACTTGTGGCATTAGTTTATCGCCATGGAAAACAATACAACACATCCGATGAGCTTAAAGTTGCATTGTATAATGCCTGGGACAAAATTAAACTAAGTGACATTCAAAACCTGGTTGATTCAACGCCTAAACGAGTTGTGGAGGTAATTGAAAACAAGGGAGGGTCCACAAAGTATTAAAAACGTTCTAAATCGCCCTTGAGTTTATAAATTGTTTACAACAAAAAATTGTAACAATTAAAATTTTTGATTGTTTATTAAAATGATACAATACAAAGACTTGTTTATTTCATTATAAATTCTTAACACTAATTAAAATCATTAGATATAGCAACAATGAACTGTGGATGAAAAGAAATTAAAACACAGAGAAATTTCACTTGAGTTTATAATTTCTTTACAGACTGTAGTGTACCGGATTCCATATGAAAACATGGAATTAGGTGTCAAGAAAAACTACATTGGTGTTACTACAAGAAATTTTGGAGTTAGATTGAGAGAGCACAAATACAATGTCAGTAAGGGATCCAATACCACAATACTATCTCAGATGGCGCAGGCTGAGGGCTCCGTAGTAAAATGGGAGGAAGCAAATATTGTTAAGCCCGTGTACTTCCCGATGTTGACGATGAGCGCAAAAAAGATGGAAATTTATAAGAGCAAGCTGCATGATACGTGCATTAATGCTAGGGATGCTGAAGGGTTACCATCTGCGTGGAAGTACTTACGGTAATTAAAAAGTTTGAGAGCTCATAATTTATGCCTTGATTTTTTGTTTATGCATTTCTT
This sequence comes from Centruroides sculpturatus, assembly GCF_000671375.1. Taxonomy (NCBI): domain Eukaryota; kingdom Metazoa; phylum Arthropoda; class Arachnida; order Scorpiones; family Buthidae; genus Centruroides; species Centruroides sculpturatus. The sequence continues at coordinate 241,418 of NW_019384308.1, forward strand.
GCATTTTTTTTTTCGTATATTATATACGATATTATTATATAATGTCATAATAGTTTGTTATTTAATTTTATTTATCTTGTACATGTATTTATGTATGTATAGTTTGTTATAATATTTTTATTTTTTTATGCATGTATGAAAATTTTATGTTATATTTCTTACGTTAATTTTGTATTTAAATTTGTTCCATTGTATTTATATTCGAATTTATATCAATATATTTTAGAATACGTTTATTTTTCTCTTTTAACCTGAGGATGGCCAATAGATTTGGCTGAAAACGTTAGTTACAGTTAGTTACGTTTTTTAATAAATTTCACAGCAACTTAAGGTGTTGTATTGTGGTTATAATTACAGTGACCATACGTCCTTTATTTAAGAGGACAGTCCTTTATTTCATTGCTCTGTCCTCTAACTTTATTTATTTTATAAAATAGTCATTTTGTCCTTTATTTTGTAAATTCGACGCAAAGTTTAAAAAATTTTTTAATAATATATTGAACAAGTTACCCCCATACAAAGTCAAAGCGCGATTCGAAAAAGCTACTGTTATCATCAACATGCCTCACCAAGAGCATCTCAGGTGGCTAGAGGCCACAGCTATCTACAGTGTCGGCCAGCTAACCACGTGCGTTAACCAGAAGGAAGTGCTGACTCTGTCTCTGGCCTGGCAATCACTGTTGAATGCCAACCCGCCACTTCCTCCCCCACCACAAGACCGTGCATGTCAGAAAGGACCCACTCCGTCAGAATTGACACACGATCCCAACAAATAGAATACACTCTGTCCAGGGAATTCCAGTCGATCTGAAGAAGAGCAAAGAGATTGCTCGAAAACATTTGTCAACAGCGATATACAGTATATATGCATCACACACCAGTGGTTACAGGTTCCGGATAGTGTATAAACTTGTGAATTTTATAAGGTATTTTTTTTTATTTTCTTTCTTCGATATGTCCTTTATTTTCCCCCAAAAAATATGGTCACCGTAGCTATAATGTATGTCATAAGTCTACTAGTAAGTATACTAGGTCTACTGTAATATATAGGCCTATATGATGTATACAGTAATGATTTATGTAAACTTTATAAAAGTGTTTAAAGTTAAATACATACATTTTAACTTAAACCTTGAATTAAATTGTTAAATTTACAGATTATAGTATTACTAACATGTTATACACATTATTACATAAAATCTTTCATGAATCATAGTTTAAATTATAACTACAGTGGTACCTCAGGTTACGAACGCCCCAGCATACGAAATTTTCAGGATACGACATGAAATTCGAACATATTTTTGCTCCACGATACGAACAAAAACTCACCATACGACGTTACATTAGTTCGCATTTTTCATTTGTTTTTCTTACTACAGTTATTTTTTTTTATGTATTACTTGGCTTTAATTTGAGTATGTTTTTCGCGTTGGAACGAATTATTTGGTTTTACATGTAATCGTATGGGAAAAGATGATTCACCTTACGACATTTTCATGATACGATCTCAGTTTCGGAACGGATTAATTTCGTATCCTGAGGTACCACTGTATTTTGTTATGGATCCAATATGTAATTTTGTAAATTATATTTTATCTAACTTGTTAGTTTATAAATATTATTAGCCATATAATTAATTTTCCAAGATTTTCTGTTATAAAGATTTTCTGTTATAAAGTATCGAGATTCTGAAATTTTATTTCACATATACCACAATAACACTGGCTAAAACTATTTCGATCTTATTAATTACTTAAAGTATTATGTAATTTTTAAATAAATATTGTATATTTAGTATGTTATAGCAAAAAATAGTAACAATGTCTAAAATCTGAAACTTAATTTAAAAAAATAAATAAAACTCACTATGAGACCTCCTACTGAGTATATAGTTGTTACTTTAAGATATATCATATTGATATCGACTGTTATTTTTCTAGAAACATAATAAATATGTTGGATACATATCAGATATGTTTTAATACTGGAATTATTGGCTTCTCAACGAAGGTAAGATGATGATTTCTTAATTTAGTATTATTAAAATTAATTTTGCCCATTCTTGATTCTGCATTGAGATAATGATATGAGTGTTTCTTGGTTATCATTGTTTCCATGACTTTTCTCTTATTCACTCCTTTCTTGTAGAACGACAATTAGCTTTTCTATTATTTTTCATCTCTGTAATTTTTTACAACCAATAATCATCTTTACAATATGTTTATTATATCTTTACGCATTTATATATATTATAGCATCCAGCATTTAAAAAGCGAGATAGTGATACTAAAATTACGCAGAGTTCTGTATATCAATAATTTTATTCGAGAATCTATAATGAATCATTTATAGCAGGGGTGGCCAACTTTTATGTACAGAAGATCTACTTTTTACCTTAAAAATGTGTCGCGATCGACTTGTTGTCGTAGGGTTAGTCTAAGTGACGGGGGGGTGGTGTGAAATGCATACTATGTTTAGATAGGTAAGAAAAGCCACAATTTAATTTAAAACATGAAGAAAAGGTACATTGTAAACAGAATAAAAATTGAAACTCAATTTTCGGGGACCACCACTTCACCCTTCCTCTTTCTACCGTGTCCCGACTACTCCCTCTGTCCCTCTTCCCACCTTTTTTTTTGGTTTTACGATCCTTTGTCTACATTTCTTATTTCCCTTTTACAACAGTATGCAAATGAATAGCACATGGACCGACAAAACCGCATCTGAGGAAAGACGCGATGGTCCAATATCACTACATTTGCGTTTGCGCGTTACGTTCGGTTACAAGTGTAACACATTAATTCAAGACATCGCGAGCGATCGACCAAAATTGACTTCGTGATCGACCGGTCGATCGCGATCGACTTGTTGGCCACCCCTGATTTATAGGATGGGATTCATAATATATTGAATTTGGATGTATGAATTCCTTACTTAATAAAATTCTCTTTATAATAATGTTTCTTACAGGAAACACGCAGCATATACGTATTATTATTTAACTTTAAAAGGAAAAAAATCGAAGATATTTCTATTGCATAGATCAGAAGTTTGTATTTTTTTTTAATTTCAAACATTACATAATTTATTTTTACTGAAAAACTAATGTAAATAATTTAACATTCTCTCTTTTCCTCGAAAAATTAACTCAGTATTCCATATTTTAAGAATATTTGCAAGGCTATATTACGTTCTGGTTACCAAAATTTTATTTTTCTAAAATTTCCACTTAAAATTCTTTAAAAATATTATTTGCTATTACATTTAATCCAAACTTGAAATATATTAAATTTATATAACTTTCTAATATAGAAATCTTAAAATTACTTAACATATTACTTACTTTCTAAATAGCAAAAATTACTTTATTTATCCGTATTTTATTATTTTTTCGAAACATTTCATTCTCAACATTGCATTGGATTTGACAAGCGAGCTCTTAAAGGTTGCCATTATTTAATTAATACTGTATATTTATTTGTGATTATTATTTAAAATCTATTCAAATATATTCAAAGTATAATGGCATGTAATACTATGTATTTGTTGCTCGGGATCATGTAATGTGTAATAAGATAGTGTAAGGGGAGCACTTTTTGCTCTAGCGGATTAGGAGGCATGGAGCTCATCATGTGTCGTCAACGTCTGTGTGTATGGCAAGAATCTGTTCAACCTGCTTGAAGCTAAATAACTCCTGTGCTTTTTGTCGAAAATTTTTGAAATTTTACAGGGAAGTTTGTGTATTAGGGAATTGATGCTATTAAATTTTGGCGGTTAAAGGTCGAGGGTTGGGGAGATAATGGGGTCGTGTATATCTGGAGTAGGATCGGACTTAATGACGATTTTACTCGTTATTGGCATTTAGAATATTTTATAAAGTTCATCCTTACCCTCAAAATTAAGCTTTTTGCATTTTATAGTAAATAAAAATATAAATTTTTAAAGTAGGGGCGAGTTTGATGAAAAAGTGTAAGTGTTAACAAAAAAATCTTCATTACATCCTACCCCTCTAGAGATACGTGACCTCCCTCTTTCTCCTCACCCTCTTGACCTTTTACCACCAAAATTTAATAGCATCAATGATCATCATATGCAAGCCACCATGCCAAATTTTGTTTATTAATCTTTACCCTATTGTGAGATATTAAGCAAAATAGACACCAACANTAGAGATTTCGATAAGATTTGTCAGTAACTTTAAATTTTTCTACAATATTAAGTTTACTTATGATGTCAGATTGCACAGACAATAACGTAATTCACAGAGACTGATATTGTATTTCTTTATATCACTGTTACATTTTAAAATCTTCGATATAACATTATAACGCATTAACAGCTGGAAGTGATGATCCAGCGAGCAAATATTTATTGTGACATCGTCACAATACAGGCTGCAATTTTAATCATATTTTTAATTTACTTAATTTGAAATATATGCTCTATGTCTCGAATTAGAAGTGTTTTGCCTCTGTACATCATACTTTTCCTGTTAGCAATTGAGTCGTGCCGGTCATCTATCTAACTCCTTTCAGGGGAAAATTTTTGAATTGAAATACCGTGACTTCCGGTTTGCATCGGAAGTTCGTATATAGTTAATCGAGATTCTATTGTCAATAAGCTTTCCATAACTGGTGTCGGCTTCCATCGATCTAACTCTGTTCTCGAGATTAAGGACGGACGGACGGACGGACGGACAGACAACAGCAGTGTCAATTTATAGGTCAAATGGTTCTTCTCCATTATCGAATTTTTGCCTCTTTTATAAGTTCGATAATGGCGAGCATTGTTGTGTGTAACGTGTATGTCGTAAGTTTTGAGACATTTTAAGTTATCCGCTACGATATTGCAGCGCCATTTACCGCTCTAGCGGACATTTTTTTTGTTTCGAATAAAATTCTACCACAGAAACCTCCGTGTGAAATATGACGTCATTCTACTGAGCTATATATATATACTGTTAGTGCCACCTAGGTACGAATAAATAAACTATTTCTTTTTAAAAAAAGAATAAAATGTTTTTTTTTTTAAATTTTATTTTGAATCCAAATGAATTTTTGAATGCAAAATATGAATTTTCTACATCAAATTCGCTTTTAATTATAATTAGATTTTTCATTTCAAATTATTCTTGAAAAATAAACACAATTCTTAACAATGAATTAACTTAGTTATAATGTAGGATAATCGTTAGTTAGTTAATTACACTTAATATCGTGTAGCATAAGTTAATTATTTTTGGCATTCTCTTAATTAATTTGTATTCGGGTTATGGTAATACATAAAATGACAAATGTACAAGTGTATAATGTGCACATGTATTAATTAAAATAGTACGTTGACACTTTCTTAGGGGAGAAATCTCTTTTATATCACGAAAAAAAGTTAAATAGTCTATTAAAATTTAATTGAATTTTAAAATGAAATCTCGCAAATTGACAAATAATTTCTTGTAATATAAATGTTACATAAGAAGTTGCATTTCCAACGAAAATTTTAAGAAATTTATATCATATTTTCGTGTGTTTGAGATGGAAAAATTTGTACTTTCATTATATAAAATTTATGCAAGTAAATTTTTATATTTCTTCTGTAGCAAGCCACCAATCTACTTAATAGCTTCATCCCGTTTTAAATCAGAATGGCGACGTTTACAGAGAATGAACAGCTGTAAGGTGATGTACATAAAATTAATTACGTTCGTGTTTCGTGTACGGAAAAATAGTATAAATTTACTTATAAAATTGTTTTGTGGACTTTAGATTAATGACGAAGATCTTGATAATGTTATCAAGATAATTATAATTTTATGATTACAGAAAAATTACTTACATCTTTGTTATTCAAACAGAACGGAGGATACACTAGATGTTTAGTTCACAAACGAATTCTATAGAGGAGGAAAAATAAAATATTAACTCAAAATGATACAATAATTTTATAATTTTTTTAAGTCAGCATACATACATAGCAACAACTTAATGTAAATTCCTATAAAAATTTCTCAAGTATTGGCAACAATTTAATTTCAATTTTCTAATCTAGTAATGTTACATTTAAACTAATTTATATTTCTAAAATATTTCTAAAATTATAAGATATTTTTTATGTAAGAAATTATTAAAAGAATGAATAATCAATTTAACCAGTGATATAATTTAAGTTTTTTCTTTTTAAAATATGAGTCAGTTTCGCGTATAGAATCCGAAATACAAATAATTTCGTAAAACTTAAAACTTTCATAACGATTTAAATTTATATAAGTTATAAATAGCCAATTTCATTCCACATGTTCTTAATTAGCAGAATTTTCCAGATAATACTTAAACAAGAGAGGGGACATCAGTTCAAGTAACTCGATCCAAAATATTAAACAAACTGTCTACTCAGACTGACCACCAAAAAACTTCATCATTTAATAATAAGCCATTAATTAAGAAATTCCAAATATAAACGACACTCCTCCAATGTTAAATATCTATAACATATAAAAAAAAATGTATCTACATATACGTAAATGGTTTCGACGTAAGCAAATTAAGTTGCAATCCATTTTCTTTGGTAGTATCATTTAAATTTAAAACTGTCGAAACGGGATTTGGACCGTAGATATCAGGTTATATATCACTGATGCTGAATTATAATACAGTTGATAAAATTACGAAAGCTGAGTGACGTAAGCTTCTATACAAAAGTGACACCAGTCCATTCGAAAGCTTCATACTTCAAAATGAAGCAGAACGTACGCGAAGGAAAAACCTTATACAGTAAGTAACCTATAAAATTCGATACATCTCTTATCTACGCTGTAAAATATTATTTGATTTTTTTTTTTTAAATTGGAGCGTAACATTATTTTCTCACTTTCTCAAATCGTCTTTCCTTTTTTTTTTTTTGTTACAGAAATCTTACCTGCACGATATGTGTTGGTTTTCTTTATTTTTTTGGTATGTATGGAGATGTATGCTCATAGAGTCGTGCTGAACGTAGCTATTGTAGCCATGGTAAATAATTCGGCGGTCGAGATGAGCGAAACTGAAAATACTCTACCTCACGAATGCCCTGATAGTGCTGAAAATCAAAATATCACGTATAATTATAGAGAAGTGAGTGTCGTATCGTACATTATACATTACATAGGGTTCCTCTGATTAATCACTGTATTTTGTTTACTGTAGGGAAAATTCGTTTGGAGTCAACCCGAACAAGGAATTATTTTAGGAAGCTTCTATTATGGTTATGTCATTTTCCAGTTTTTGGGAGGTTCTGTAGTTCATCTTTTAGGTGCTAAGCGTACTTACGTCATTACTGTGTTTTTTTCGTCGGCGTTATTGTCGATAACACCACTTCTAGCCGAACTCGGTGTAGCGGCCTTGACATGTCAGAGAGTTGTCTTAGGAGTGTTGCAGGTAAGTTACTTAAACCACATTTAAATTTTTAATATCTTCAAAGTAATTTTTTTCCTATTAACTTTAGGGACTGACGTATCCATCAGGATTTACCATACTTTCAAGATGGTCTCCAGTTAACGAACGAAGTACATTAATGGCTATTTGCGTGAGTGGAAATTTAGTTGGTTCCATAATTTCCATGACACTGTCTGGTTACTTGTGTGAATATGGTTTCTCGGGTGGTTGGCCTTCAACATTCTACGTTTTTGGTAATTATCTAATTTTTTCCATAGAGTTAATTATTATTCACCAATGTTAAACAATTACATTTATTATGTTTCAGGTATTTATGGATGTGTTTTGTCCCTCGGTTTGTTATTTTTTGTATATGATTATCCGGAAGAATTTTCCGGCATTACTCAAAAAGAGATTCTTCATATACAACAAAACTCGAATAATAATACTAATAATATTAAGGTATATTGTAAATTGAGTTTTATAAGGTTTTGAGACAGTGCTTCCTTATTAAGATAATTTTGCATATTTAACAGAACCAGAAAATTCCTTGGAAGAGTATTTTAACATCTGTACCAGTATGGGCGACGTGCATTGTAAAAATGTTGTTTGCTTGGGGTTTCTATACCTTTCTATCAAAATTACCATCGTATCTCGAGAATATCCTGCATTTCCCAATACAGCAGGTAACGTCTGCCAATTTTAATGAATATTCTTAGAAAAAAATTCAGATTAATAAATTTATTTCTTAACAGAATGGCTTAATAAACGCATTCATGTATTCAGCGAATACGTTTGGCCTCATTATATCTGGTTACTTATCAGATTTGTTTATTAAACGTAAATATTTCAGCGTAACAAACGTCAGAAAAGGCTTCGAGACACTTTGTAAGTGTAAATTTTCTAATTATACAATATAATGATTCGAGTATAATTAAGTTATTGTATTATTTAGCTATTATAGGAACCAGTGCATGCATGATATGCATTCCTCTGGTTGGATGTGATTCAACAAACGTCATAATAATACTCGTCATGACAACTGGCTTCATGGGTCTTGTTGGTGGCGGTGACAACTCAATCATTCTGAACTTAGCACCTAAATATACAGGTACACATTAATTATATTTACTTCATTACATGTTAAAATTCCGCAACTGAAAACTTGTATGTAGTTTATTCAATTTGTTCAATTTTCCTTTTGTATTTTCTTCAGAGTTTTACTTTACATATTCCTCGATTGTTTTATTTTTTCTGTTCACGAATTTGTTTTCTTTAGACTTCTTTTTAGGAAGAAACTGAAAAACTTCAAAAAGACTTCAAGAAACTTCGATTTCATCGGAATTTCCTTAACTCTTTTACTATTCTTCATGAAATTCCGTGAAAATTTTCGTAGGTTTTTGAAGGCCTTACTTCATACATAACTTTATATATATATATAATATGTGTGTATGTGTAGGTATGTTGGTCTGTATGTCGCTCTATATCTCAAGATCCGTGGATCAAAAATTTTGAAATTTGGCACGACACTTCTATCTTGGGCATTAATTATACTCCATTTTGGAGTTAAGGGGAAAGTAAGTGTAGGTTCGTATTTCGAATGGGGTCAGAGTTAATGAAATTTTACTCGTTATTGTCATTACCAACGTTTTTAAACACTCGTTCTTACCCCAAAAGATAAATTTTAGAAATTGATTGAAAAATATCGGACTTGCTGGTTCCTTAACCTATTCGAGTAATGGGAAAGTCGTACAAGAGCCGTTGTTATTTTCACTAAGATCCTGTTAATTCCTCCAGTATTTTTCTTTAATATTTCTCAAATTTTTCCAACTTTACCCTTAAAATACGTTGGAAGTTGCGGATAAAATTGCAATATCGACTCAGAGAGTTAATGATATTAAATTTGACAAGGTTGTTGCAAATGATAAAGACGTTTCGTATTCGTGATAATTCACCTTAAAAGAAACAGACAATAAATCTCGAGATTACTTAAAACAATGTTAGAAACGAACTTAAGATAACGATATACGTCTCGGTCAACCATATAAACGTGAAGTTTGTAACATGAATTGTAAAATAAGCATATTTCTGTTTATTCTTAAGTTTTAAACAATTACAAATATAATATTTCTTACGTTTCAGGGCCGTTGTTCGGATTGACTAATGGAATGGCTGCAGTTTCTGGCTTCTTATCACCGTATATAGCTGGGCTGTTCCTAGATAAAAATGTAAATAAATTTTATTGATAAAAAAGCTTATTTATAAAAACTTCATAAAATTTTCATTTATTACGAAAGTTCTTAATGTATTCTTATTGTAATGAAATTTGATTGATGGTTTAATTCTGCTTACAGCAAGGAAGCATGGTGCAATGGAGTTACGTCTACTATCTCTCGGCGGGATTTTGTTTATTGGGGATGGTCATCTTCCTGGTTTTTGGCTCAGCCGAATTGCAACCTTGGGCTGATAACGATTCGGACGAAGCAGAAGAAGAGAAAAAAGTTGTCTCCGTATCAAAATAGGATGTTGCAATGCCAAATTTATAAATTTTTTTAAATTTTAAATTTAAAGTAATAAAATTAACAATACTGTGTGAGAATATAACAACATTTTGTAAATAAAATTTAATATTTTTAACTATAAGTTCGAGTGTTTTTCGTAATTGTTAATATTCATATTGAAAGAAGGGAAAACTATGAATTCCTATCTAAAAATTAAAAATTTTTAATATTCCTTCGATCGAGAATTTTATAAACAATTGATTCATTTTTAACTTCTGTCAACAAAATTTAAATAAAACTAATGGATAACAAAATTTCATAACAAAAAAAAAACTAAACCTTGTAACTTCCTAAATTATTTATTTCACTACATTGTTCGTTTTATTCAGTCTGATTATTCATATTTAATTAGTAGGGATATTGTAACAATTGAATAATTTCTTTTTCCACATTAATCCATTTTTCTGTAAAGTTTGCATCCTTATTCTTTTTTACTTTAACTTGTTATGGGTCCTTGTTTCTTCCATTTATGTAAATAATTATTCCGGTGTATAGTGAATCTTACCGTAATTTATTTTTAATTAGTTGACTGTTTTTTATACTTTTCTAACTGCTATACTATTTTTTTCAACGATTCATTATTATTTTCTCTGAATTTGGTTACTTCAATATTTTATTACACATTTTCATTATAATTCTGAATTTTTATCACAAATCTTCATATTGCTGTAAAATAAATTTATTAAATTAATTATTAATTATTTTGCTTTTGAATTCACTTTGTGCGTGTTTTAAAATTATGTTTGTATTTAGTTATCATCAATAACAAGAATATAGGCCTATAAAGAGATAACTTCATATTGAATTCCACTTACAATGTACTTAATATAAAAAATTTTACCAAAATGTTCCTTTTAATATCTCTGTGTCTAGCATTTTTCAACTTTATTCGTCTCCTTCTTATGGCTCCAATCTACTAGAATTTTCTGTATTTTTATTATATTATTCATTCTTCCTAGATCCTCCTCTGTCTTCAAACTTGAAGTTCTTAAATGAGTAAAAGAGAAGAGCAACAGTCAAGGAAGACTACTATAGTAGTTCAAATATTCGTTCAGTTTTATATATCCGAAATTGAGGAATACAATTCGGTTCTAAAATATATTCAAATGGGAGTATGCACTGGATGAGCCACTGGGTCCTTTTATTTAGACTGTTCTAAAACAAAATGAAAAAAGTAAACAGAATTAAAATATAACTTCCTGGTTCAACTTTTAATTAAAAACGCTGTAACATTTTTGTAATTTACAACAATCCTTTGTGAAGAACTTTATATAAAAGCCTTACACACGGAAAATCAATAAAATATATGTAAGTATCGATTATTTCTATTGTAATTTTGATATTAAGATGAGAGGTAAAACTCAATTTCAAATAATTTTAGTAAATTGATATTAAAAATTTAACATTATCATCTATCTACTTTTTAAAATGCTTCGTTCGCAGCATTTTGTTTTATAGGCGTCCAAACATTTAAATTTCACTCCTGGTGAAATATAACATTCAACATTTCAAGCATTTCTACTGAATCATTTACTTTTACAGTAAGAAGTCTGTGTTTACTCGTAGATTTGTTGAGTCTATCAGTGGTCGAGTAGATAAAACCACTGATGGACCCAAGAGATTGACGGATTTTCTACAAATAAGTAACACCTAAATAGCCAGTTTTCCGTAGAAAGTTCTCCCTGGAGGTAGGCCTACTACCTTGACAGGGCGCCCATGCTTTGCGTAACATATCCCATCAAACCAAACAAAACCATAGATTTCATAACAGTGAATCAACGAGTGAGTCAATGTAAATTTATTCACACACAATAAAGGCGGCATACACGCAGTTGTTCTAATACAGTGTTTCTCAACCTCTAACAAAACGTCGCCCCCTTCAACGTAGTATCGCCCCCTTCACTTCAAAATTCCGATGCCCAGGGCCAAGGCTAATGCCAAATTCTAAGAAAATGAATAGACTAGTGACTAGTATAATGTTATTTGTTTAATTATTGTACGATATAACGAATAAAATATCTAATTATTCTTAATATAATGTTTCACTATATCGCCCAGAAAATTGTTTTTCGCCCCCAAAATATAAATTGTTACTAATCGCCCCTCAACATGAAAAAACGCCCACGTGGGGCGATATCGCCCCCGTTGAGAAACACTGTTCTAATACATCGTATGAATTTTGCATATAACACTGCATGGAATTGGTAAAGAATAAGACTTTGATATTGTCAAAGCTTAGAAATGCCCTCTAATTGTGTGTTAATTTCTTTGCTTGTTTCACCTTTTCTTTATCGTAAAATATTGCGAAAAATTATAATAAAAGATAAGATAAATCAAATTTAGAAAACTACTAATCCCCCTTAATAAAAGTACAAATATATAAGTCCATTTAGCTATTTTTTAAAGATTAGACTAGATATTTTACAGATTTATTGCTAATAAAGACGAAGAAATTACACGATGTGTTTGTTATATAAGATATACAAAACATATTTTCTATCATATAATATTTATTACAGGAGTTCATAATAAGTAAATTTGAAATAAATTGTCATTATAAAGTTACGAAAACATTAAAATATCATGAAACTTGAAAGATTAAATGCAGTTGTTAGCATCAACTAAGTAGTGAAAACATCAAAAGGTGTTAAATCTTAGGATTAAGATAGCGTGTGAAGTGTAGAAATGTGTTTAATTACGATTTTACGCAAACATGGGTCTGTTTTACTGATGATTTGTTTGTAATTTTATCAAGTTATCATATTATGTTCAAGCCAATTTACGCCTATAACTATTATGCTCACTCCTCAATTTAATTATTAGTGATAATTTTTTTACAATATAAAATTTCTTAATTTTACAAGCTTATGCAATTTGTTTTTATTTTTTCGTGGAAATTCACAAATGGAATAATAATCTCAGCTAAATTAAAAACATGGAAAAATATGTATAAATTTTGTTATATTCCATATTGTATTATTAATCTTGTAAAGAATATAGTCCAGAATAGATAAAAAACTAGAGTTTTTACAATTATCTGAAGGATATAAAAAGTAGTTCAAAAGTCAGTTAACCACCGTAAAAACTAAACTGCTGTCTTATTCAAATACTTCACTACTTACAATTTTCCAACATTTTATGTCTTCATATAACAGGGAAGAATTTAATCTATTCGTATGTATACGGCGACGTGACACGTGGGCGATCTGCCGAGGGATGCTTCTCGGGAGGACTTTCTATAGGAAACTGGCCCCTATTTATATGTCGCAAACTTGAACAAAACCCGAAAAACTCACGTAACCCTCCTGTTGGCAAGGGACGAACTCACGACCATTGTTCAATGGTTTTATTCACCCGGCAACTGTTGGACGGAACAGTTTAGTTTGGTAACTTTTGTAAGGAAAAAGAGGTGAATTATACGTATAATATGTCAAAATTCAGCTCTTTGAGTCCGAACAGGTTGACCCTGATATAAAAGATTGCTATAAAGAGAATACTGTATCATTAACTGGTAAAAATTACATTTATTCTTGATTTAGACATTACGTATAAATTAAAAACAATAATTTTGATTAGCCATCTTGTGTTTCATTCACGCAAATTCTATTAAATAAATGAATGAAACGTTATTAATAATGGTCTTATGTAAAGTCATTATTAATAAATTTTAGCTCATTTAAGATCCAATGACAGAAAATTTCATTTTATATTCTGTATTCAAATTTGTAATGTATGTACTGTACCGTTTTGGTATTACACATGTGATGAAATCCCGGAAAACTCTACTTAGCCAGCCATTTGGGGTGCAAATGAATTGCAAGCAATATGAGATGAATTACAAAGTATGAGAGATAAAAAAACTAAGACACAGGGACTGTTTTGCGAATAATTTAACAGCAAGGCAAAATGTGAAATATACAGAAAGAAATTACGTGTTTAAATTGTTTCAATGTATGAACGGTGTTCCTCAAGACATTTTACCCATCTTGCACCAGTTTTAGTATACCTGATTTGCCAAACTCCATTTTTTAAGGTATAGCCAAATTCGCACGACTAATTTCGCTTTGTAGTCCTATGCGAAGTGTTGCTGGCCCAGAAATTTTCCCATAGGATTAAAAAAAAGTGGCCAGGTCTGGACTATAGGTTGTATCCTGAATCACCTCCCATCCAAATTTCACAATTTTGGCACGAACAACAGCCACAATATGGAGAAGACCCTTGTCGCGAAGCAGTTTGATATTTGTGACGTCTCCGTTTGGCGTTTGTCACGAGAGAATGACAACTTTGTCTCGATTTCAGTGTTCTTATAGGCCCAGAAAATGGAGTTATATGAACAAAATACTTAGATGAGAGAAATATGGTTAATGGTTTTGTACTTAGAAAAAAATTAAGAATCCATTTTACTATATTTCACATCACAAACATCACTATTTTTTCATTTTGGTTACCTATCAAGAAAATAAATATACTTTTTCATCACTAGTTGATTTGTTAAACAAAGCGTTTTAAGATGTAAACAATTACCACATAAGATTTATGCTTTGTTCAAAGATAAGATACAAATGAACTTCATTTAAACTTCCGATCGAGTAATTAAGTGTTAGCATTAAGAAAAAGTTTTAAATTTTATCCAATACAAATAATTCTTGAAATGCCAAATAAAGCCTATAATCTGAAAGTGATATTACTTAAAAATTCTCATATATCTTCATCATGCAAATGTAAGTAAAGATAAGATAAGCTAAACCACAAAATCTATATAAGTAACTCTAACTAATTGTTCGTTCTATTTTACAAAAACGATTGCATATTTAAGATGGAAGTAAAGATGAGGAGGATCAATAAAGAACAAATATCAGAATTATTAATATTATTATTATATATCCGGTATAACGAACATCAAAATTTTCGATATTGTTATATCGATATATAATAATAATAATAATATGTTTGTTAATTTTGGTATTTTTCCTGTTTTCCTGCGAGTTTCAAATAACTATTTGACATATTTGACTTTGATATTGACATATAAACGTTATCTAATGAGTCAATTTGGACTTTAGGAGCAAATTTCGAATTTTTATTGCCAGAATAATTTGGAAGTAAGGCTTTTATGTTTGCTGTAAGGCCGCTTTTGAGTTTATAAACTTAAATATAAATTTGAACAGACGTTATGGGTAAGTGACTATTACAAATTTATATATGACAATATGTTCCATTTGTAAGATTTAGCATAAAATTTTAACTTCGGATCGAGTATTTCTGTCATAATGCATAGTGAACTGATTTAGGGCCAACTTAAACTTATAAAATTAGTATTTTTAGTAAAACTTTTTAACTTAATTCTGTTAATAATTCTTATGTTTAATTAGTAAAACTTTTAAACTTGATTCTGTTAATAATTCTTATGTTTACCACATAAGAATTATTAACAGAATCAAGTTAAAAAGTTTTACTAAAAATACTAATTTTATAAGTTTAAGTTGGCCCTAAATCAGTTCACTATGATTTTCGTGTATTCCAGGCACACTTGTGAACGTAAATTACATTATTGTGACGCATTGTTCATTTACAAAAATAGTGGAATTTAAAAATGTTCAATACAGTATTTGAATGAGATAGTTAATGATTGCAAAGACTAAATTGTTAACTTTTCGGCCATAGTATACAACAAAGCATTAAAAATAAAATAAATTTGGGTTGATAAAAAGTGATGATAAACTTTGCTGAAAAAGACTAAAAATATGATAAAAATATTTTATATACGGTATTTAGATAATTATGTTATGAAGGATGAAATATTAAACCATAAATATTAAGTTTCGTCAATAAACATATTTGTCTGTACTGTACAAACAGACAAATATGTTTAATTCCTTACGCCCGAGCAATTTTTGATATTAATGTAATTAAACATAAAAAATACTTAAAACTGAAAAAAACGAAAGAAATGCATTAATTTTGAAGAAAAAGCTTCAAATTTTATTTTCCTTTGTCTCGCTTTTCTGTGAAATTTGACACTGATGAGTCATTGGTTTACACAGCTGGATGACCTTGAGAACAGCTGGAGTCGGATTTCCCGGGACATTCTCATAGACGTCTCGGGAGGACAATAAACCCTTGTCCTCCCGAGACGTCTATGAGAATGTCCCGGGAAATCCAACACCAGCTGTGTAAACAATGACTCATCGGTGTTAAA
>NW_019384308.1:257614-336001 GCF_000671375.1 Centruroides sculpturatus
GATTTCCGACCCCCCCTAATTAATTAAACTTCTATATAATAAAATCTATTAATTAAAAAAATTAAAAAACTATTGGAGGTCGTTTTTGACATCAGAAAGCAGCTTTAAATAACTTTACCGAAGTCAAATCCGTGCACTACAACTTTAGAACGATTAATTAAATTTGATTAAAAAAAAACTCCCATTAAAAAACAATTAAGCCTTAATCGAGCCTTATCAAAGGCTAATTAAAATCGCGATAAAATTTTTTCGCGATTTTAATTAGCCTTTGATAAAAAATTTTGAAAAAATTTGGGGACTTAAAAAACATTCCAAAAATTCAAAAAAAAAATTCAAGTTTGATTAAGGGGGTTGGACAGATTTGCAGATTTTAACCAAAGGCTACCTGTTTAAACATGTAGTCCTTGGTTAAAATCTGCTTCGGAAAAGAAACAATTTCGGTCAATTTCGGAAATCTGAGAGGCTGTACAGAGAGAAATAAAAAGCATTCTAAAAAGATCCTTTCATAAACTATTACACTGTGAAAAAACTCGTATATATCACAGAGTGCATTTTGAAGACTGATACTAAATTAAATCGTTTCTGTCAAAAACTATTTTAAAAATAAATTTAGTCCCTAAACTAGTAAATATTTAAGAGTCTTGTAAATATTTAAGAGTCTTTTGACTCTTTATTACTAAATCTTACGGGTAAACAGGAAAACTTTCCAAAATACAAAAAATAATGTCTTCATAATTTGTCCTTTTCATGCATATCAAGATACACAACGAATTCACAAGATGGAAGATTTTTTCTTTGAGGCTTTTCTTCACTTAAGGAACTTTTTTGTATTTTGGAGTGATTCCTTTTTTGTGAATTTTAATTAAATTTTATCAATAATCCTTTGACTCTTATTATTTCTTCAACTCACAATATGAGTCACGAGCCTTTTTGTGTTCCTATTTGGAAACACTAAACCTTCGCCATCTACACGCATCGCGAGTTTGATATTGATAACGTTTTCACGAAAAGTTTAATCTATTAATAACAATTATTACAAACGATCGAAAATACTTTAAATGAACGTTAAAGCAGCCAATTCAAAGCCTAATTAAGGCAAGCTGAGAAACTATGCGAGTATGAATATATTCTCTCTACGCAGTGTCTATTGTTAGTCTTCATCTAAGCTGCGTAATATGAAAACTGCCTTTATTGTATAACTGAAAACGAAAACTAATTGAAGTTACAAAACTATTTATTATTTTGTTATTAATAATTTTGTTATATTATTTTGTTAACTAATAATTGTACTACTTTGTAACTTTTAATTGTTATCATCATCAATTTTATAAGAATTACATAATGTGATAATGTAGTAAGTTGAGATGAATTGAAGATGCAAAAACTGCTTTTTGGATTAAATTGAAAAATAACATACAGTATAAAATGGAACAAAATTGCGAATTAAAAACATAAATATCAAAATATATACTTAAGATATGAAACTAGGGACTATGAAATAAAGATGAACAGAATCGTTGACGTAAGAATATCATCCTATAATACCCAAGGGCCGATGGGCCTTTGGATATTACAGGAACAAAAGACGATAGTTTTAATTTAATTCGGTTCGGTCCGGAACAAAAGACTCAACGACATTACGTTCAACGTTCGATGAAGTGGATAGAAAAAATAGATAATTGCTTATAAACGGAACTCCATATTATATAGTTTGCTACGAAATGACAAGGATGAAGTCCCAAATAAACAAAACTGGAGTTTACAGGATAACCGCTAAATCGAAGACAATAGGATTAGACACAGCATGCATAGAGGTACGCTAGTAGGAACTTGAGAAACACGCTTTAATTAATTAATTAATTAAGAAGAAAAGTATAGTGCGCGTAATAAGTTTAACAACACAGCGTTATCAAGCTTTTCCAACCAGAAAAACGCTAAAATTTTGTGGAATAAGACTGTATATTTGTGAAAAAGATCACTTCTCTATCACATGCACTTATTGCGGAACGCATGCAAAAATTTAAGCAAAATCTATGGGAGAATGTTTAATGCTAGAGATGGGGATACTTTCTTCGGCATAGAAATTTATCTTGATTCGTGATTTATAAATATTATGTATTTATTTCAATTTGTTATATTTATATTATATGTAAACGATCATTTTCAAACTATTTTCACATTTCAACACTTTACGCCAAGGCTGCCCAAACCCAGACCCGCGGGCCACAAAGTGCCTCGCCAACGCATTTAAATTTGCCCGCCCACAGTAGTGTGTCGGCTATCACAATGCGCGATGTCATGCTACCAATAATGCCAACCGCCACGTGATTGGTCGAACGCGGAATGAACTATGACTTGAGTCACCGCCCCACCGCTGTTAATACCTAACCTACGCGTTTATTACACTTGTTCTATTAGTTTTCAGTCGACTTTTGTGTATTAAAATTAAATTGTTGTCACCAAATATTGGAAAATGATTAGATAATAAGCCCCTTCACAAGTCTCATGTATTTTTTATTAGGTATTATTAAAACATGTGCAACTTAAAGCTTTGTTTGATTCAAATACCTATCCTTTTATAGAAGAATCATGAGTGTAAGCAAGTATAATTCACTAGGTGGCCCGCCGGCTGACATGTAATGGAAATTATAGCCCGCTTCCAAAATGAATTGAGCAGCTCTGCTTTACGCTTTCTATTTCAAACTGGAAATGAATCCTAAAGATAGTCTTTATTCGACTGACACATTTGCTCAAAGTTAAAAAATATCGGTGTTATTAATTTAAATTAATTTATTATTTTAAAAATATAAAAAACGTAAGTTTTTACAATAAACAAGACTAATTTTACTAAAACTTTTTTGCGGACTTGTTACAAATATTAGTACCATGTTTTATATAAATTTATCCCAATAATTAGAGAATCCTTTAAAACTTATTATTTATTTAAAATCGATTATAATTCGCAATATCAAAATATGTATCTTAATCTTTTTCTTTATTTATTCTTCTGAAGAAGACCAGTGCATGACCTGATACAACAACTTTCATTTTTCCAATGATGATCAAAGTTTCAAGTGTCAACTCTCCTCTTACGAGTTAATCCAGTGTATATAATTGCATATATCCAAAAGGGTATATGTAGTTACATACATCCTCTACAGTCCAGTATATAATTACAAATTTCCCTTTGAGTATATGTAGCTACTATATACTGGACTGAAGAGGAGAGTTAAAGACACTCAAAATGCATATTATCATTAAAAATGTTCTTGCATCAGATCATGCGCTATTCTGTTTTCTTTAGAATGAAAAATAGATTATTAAGATTTTCTAAACTTTATGTGTATCTTAATTTTACAGGATCGTTTAAAGAGCACAGGACTTATTAATTTATAATACCGTCTTAAAAATGTTACACCTAAATGGGTAAAGTCCTGTGACTCTTAAACTTATCGTTCTGTGTAAATGTAAAGACATAAGACTTAAGGATAAGGATTTTCTA
Organism: Centruroides sculpturatus; assembly: GCF_000671375.1. Taxonomy (NCBI): domain Eukaryota; kingdom Metazoa; phylum Arthropoda; class Arachnida; order Scorpiones; family Buthidae; genus Centruroides; species Centruroides sculpturatus. The sequence continues at coordinate 261,117 of NW_019384308.1, forward strand.
ATTTTTATTAATATGTAATGTTTCAAGCATACATTTTGATTACAATATTGCTTTGCATTTAATAATTTCTATTTTTTAATTAAGCAATCTTTAATTATCTAATAAATAAAATTAACATTTGCAGTTGAATTACCGGCACGCGTAATATTAGCCATTTTGGGATTCTTTACCGTAACTACTATCTATTCACATCGTGTTGTACTCAATGTGGCGATAGTAGCCATGGTCAACAACTCGGCAGTGAAGTCTATCAACGAAAATAAGACTACATCTCAAGAATGTGTGGATGCCACCGTAAAAAATTCTACCCAAGAGGAGAAAGAGGTTTGATTTCTTAATTTTTACATGTAAATCGACATCCAATTGCATTAATCATTTCCAATAATAGGGAGAATTTGCTTGGAGCCAGACAATCCAAGGAATCGTTTTGGGAAGTTTTTATTATGGATATACCTTTGCTCAGTTCTTTGGTGGATGGATATCAGTTCTTGTTGGAGCCAAAAGAATACTGATTAGTACTCTTCTTGTTACTTCTATTTTAATATTGTTAACTCCTTCAGCAGCACGCTTGAGTTTTGTGATGGTAATCTGTGTCAGATTCATAAATGGATTATGTCAGGTATTCAAATGTTTACGTCATTTACGGCGTTAAACATAATTCTTATGGATAATTCATTACAGGGTTTGACATATCCCGCTGTGTATACTCTCCTAGGAAGATGGGCACCGATGCAAGAACGCAGCACACTAATTACTATCTGTACTTCCGGAAACCAATTTGGAACAATTCTTGCCATGTCACTAACTGGATTTCTCTGTCAATATGGTTTTGCTGGGGGTTGGCCGAGTGCCTTTTATGTATTTGGTAAAGAATTTGGGGCAATATATATAAATTCAATTAAGTATTAATCATGTTGAAATTTTGAACATTTTATATAACAGGGATTATGGGTTGCGTTTTGACATCATTTCTGATTTATTTTATATATGAAAGTCCTTCAGTGCATCCACGCATCTCTACAAAAGAATTGAAGTATTTAAAAAAGAATATATGTTCTTCTTCTAATGTAACTGTACGTACTAGAAATCGTTATTTTTCATATTTTCTATTCTTAATTAATAAATATATTCTCTGTAACTTGAAAGGATTCATCTAAAATACCATGGAAAAGTATTTTAACTTCTGGGCCAGTTTGGGCCATAGCCATTGCTAAGTTTTGTTGGTCATGGGGATTTTATACGTTGTTATCGAAGCTTCCATCTTACTTGGCCACTGTTCTTCATTTTCCTATTCAGCAGGTGAATATTATTATCATAATAAACAATTCTTCCTATAAAGATAGCTTAAAAATACTGTATTTCCCATAGAACAGTTTAATCAACGCTCTAGTTTATATAGCAAATTCAGCATCTCTAATTATATCTGGATACATATCAGATGTAATCATAAAAAAAGGAATTCTCCAGGTTACGACAGTTCGAAAAATATGCGAAACTATAGGTATGGTTTAATTTAACATCGATTTATGTTACTTGATTGCGGTTATATTTGTTATTTTTATTTTTTAGGATTATTGGGTCCAGGAATTTGCATGGCGATCATACCACTTATTGGATGCGATACCTTAAAAGTTATTATACTCTTAACAATCTCAATGGGTTTGTTTGGTTGTATCGGAGGTGGTGACATGGTCGCTGTTGTCGATTTAGCCCCGGATTATGCAGGTTTCATTTTTAAATCTACATTTATTTTTGTTTTTATAAAAGAATCATTTATTTCTCTTTCTTCATATTTAAAAAAATTCCACAAAAATAATTCAAAATGCTCATTGAAATTATTTTCTAATTTCAAATTTCTTTGAAATTATAAACAAATTCAAATTTTCTCTATCGTGTTCATGTGTTTTGTTGTTGCAGTTGAATTACCGGCACGCGTAATATTAGCCGTCTTAAAAATATTACACCTAAATGGGTAAAGTCCCATTTCAGAAACTATTGGAATCAGTACTAAAATTTTAAAATAGATTATAGTTTGTAACTTACTTTGCTGAAAACATTCTTTATTAAACTATTTTTTTATGCTTTTTGCTCTTTCACGTCAATTTATAGTTGACATAGACAGAACACAACTAATGTCATAAATATGCAAATCTTTAAATTTTTTTTAGCGAAAAATAGTGAAGAACTTTCTGATGTCTTATAGAAGTTATAGTTTAATGAACATTACGTTAGTCTTCATTAATTAGAAATAAACAACGAATTCCTTTATTTGTAGTCCAACAGAAATCAATAATCAGTATAAATTCTTCGTACTCAATTTGCATTCTATTTTCTTCATTAAACTCGAAACAAAGACCATATATCGAAATGCACAACCTTAAACAACTCAACTATATATCTATAATGAGTTACAACAATATTAATTTTAGCCACTTGTAACAAAATTTTTAAATTCCTGTATTCTATTGGTGAGCGGTCACTTCTTCCCAGACATTTCATCCCCAGGCAATTCTTCCCGGAAGTTCTTCTCCAGTCTTCCTCGAGCAGTTCTTTCCCAGAAGAAATTTCCTTACATTTTAAAAAGTAATTTCCGCGATGATGCTTTGGTCAATTATTTCCATTATCCTACCGTAGTTATGTCTGCCTAATCAATATAATTCTTCCCGCAGACAAGTTTAAATTCAGATAAATTAATTTTATGGGAATGAATTGTGTACATAACTTATCTCACAATATATGTTTGTAATATCATTTCTATATAGATTAAAAGATACTACAAAACTGGATGAGATTACAATGAAAGCATCAACTGTCACCCGTAATCCAGTTAAAACAAACAAATTTATTATATTAACGAACGTTTTCAACTGTTTTTATTTAAATTTACTTTTTCTGAATTTATTCTATGTAGCATTCCATAACTGTAAAATGGCTGTTAAGAACAGTTTAAAACATTTGTTCATATAATGTTCATATATAAGTGTCACCTGTAATCCAGTTAAAACGAACAAACTCGTTTTAACTGGATTACAGATGACACTTGGTGCCTTTATTGTAATATCATTTCTATTAGAATGAATCATTTCATTAAGTTTATAAGTATTCCACAAATTTTCACGATCAATTTCTCGATCACTTCAGTACTTTTATCATACTTTTATTTTAACTATTCTGACAAAATCACGAATAATCAACAACTAATCTTACAGGTACGATATTCGGACTAACAAACGGTTTATCTTGCATACCAGGATTTCTAGCACCTCATTTAGCAGGAATTTTGCTAGACAAAGACGTAAGTACACCATAAAAGTAACAAAATGCTAAATTTATATGACACAAAGTAACAAAATGTTTTCTACTTACAGCCAGGCAGCATGACCCAATGGAGTTACATTTTTTATATATCAACAGGATTCTATGTGGTGGGTTTCTTGTCATTTTTAATTCTTTCGTCAGCAAAAATACAGCCCTGGGCAAAAAGAGAAGAAAAAAACGATAAAAATATTTATACACTGGATGATCAATACGATAAATTTTGTATTCTTTCGGCAAATTTGTCTGAAGAACAATGTTCTAAATATTAATATTTAGAACATTGCTATAAATAGCATGGTTTGCTATGTAATTGTTCGGAAACGAATTACATAACGTTTTTATAACATCCTATTCCTTATAAGGCATCATAACGATTATCTGCGTTACGTAACATATGAAGAACCCTGAATAGAATAATTTAAAATGAATTGCTTGATTAGCTATGCACGAGCGGATACCTAAGATTAAAAATTTACGTAATAAATGTAACAATTTTAAATAAAATATTAAGAAAGCGCGTTTTAAAAAGTAAAATAGGACGATAAACATGCTAGATCTCCGCCATGTTTAATGTCCGGAATAGGAATCATTTTCGTCTTAATTAATTATAAGGTTGCAAGTGACAGGTGAGACTGAAAATAGTTGAAAAAGTAACTAAATCAACGGGCACCCGTTCCTCCCTGGATCGAGTAAGAAATTCCACAAATTATAATCGTCAAAGTAATTGAGATGTGTAATTTTACATCGACCTCGGAACGCTTTGATGCGATACTGTATTCTATAATCTACTTGTAAAAAATTCCTCAAAAATTAAATATTTACATTAAAATTTCTTGATACATTTAACTTATTTGTTTCCAAGTTTAGCACCGAAGAGAAATTTTCTTCGAACTCCCATGCGTACGGTAAATAACTAGTATGTCCAGGGCACTCAACAGTCACATAACAGTTGATATTATTACAGGATTATCTATAGCACAATTCAAGACTGTCCAACTATGATATAATTGCTTTTGATAATCATTTTACACGTTAAATCGCCAACTAGTTATTCAGACAACATGATTTTTCAAGGCAATAATATAAACGTTATTCCACAATTGTTCAACTGTTACATAGCTGTTTAGTGCGCTGAACGTGTACAATGTCCTTTTTCAATCAACTTAACTGTTCTAGACTGGATATTTCTGTGTTAGGTAGTAATGTGTATGAATAAAAAGGAAACAAACTCAGACCGATCTTAATATTTTTATTAGTTCTTATTTTTGTAAAATAAAATAGTGAGTTCTAATTTCTTATAGTTGTCCCACTGATTATTATTTGTACATAATTTTACGAGACACTGTGTAAAAATTTGAAATATGTAAGTGAAAATAAAAATGGAACTAAACAAACAAATATTCAAACTAACAACCAACTGAATGCAGATCAAAGGTAAAGCATACAAGTTCAGATTGAGTAAGAAACCCGCATCAGGAAAAAAAAGGAATAAAAGATAGAACAAGAAAGCTAATGTCCACATATTTGTCCACATTTTTTCACTTTTCTTGAAGAAATATGTTTGATTCCAGTGGCAGTAGCAGAAATTTCATTTTATTTCAGTAACGTTGAAAAAAATTTGCTTGATTTTCATAGTTTCCAATAATAGATTCATTCAGATAAAAAACAGTTGCAGCATTTTGTTATGTTGATAATTTCTTGTTATTGTGGAATGAAAAAGAAATCTACAAAGATTTTTAATGCAATAAAGTTGAGATGACCCTACAGATGGATCAGGATACCCTACAGTCATGGAAGAAATGTCCATTACTTAAATATAAACATTATGAAGGGGCAGTTAATAATTGAGGAGTACAGAAAACCATCATTTATCAAAATATACATTCATTATACATCAAAAGACACATCCAAATAGAAGATAGCTTGTTTCCAGAATTGGATATATCCTATTTTTTACCACATAAGAAGCACATGGGAGATTGTTTACATAAAAAAAGTATTGTAAGGAAATATTAAAGAATTACAGAAATTTTAATACAAAATATTCTTTCATGTTTAATGGACAATACATACCAATAATAAACAGAAAGTGTAAAGAAGAAAAACGTGCTTTCATCACAGATCATTGGAAAAGCGAATTAAATAAAAACGTAACAGACACTAATTTACAAATACAACAGAGCGTCGATTTTCCGAATCAATTGGGGACTGGGGTTGTTCGTATAACTGATATTTCGGATAACCGATTTATGTACGAAAAAATAGTTTAACGTATCCGATGTTGAAATTTTTCTCCGTTGCGTGTCGCTTCGCGTTGAATTTTCGTCGATGTTAAGCCTAACGAAGACTATTGTATTAAAAATTATTTTTTTATTTTGTACAAACAAAATAAATATATTGAAAAATATAAAAACAAAAAATTATACTTCAGATGTTAATTTAGTATCAAAAACGTAAAATATTTGAGTAGCCCAAGACATAGACAAAGATTGAAGCGCCATTGTACTGGCAAAAATTTAAATTTGCCGACTGGAATTCTTTCGGATGATTGACGTTTTGGATGATTGACTTTCGGAAAATCGACGCTCTACTGTAATTAATTCATCCTATAATCTTCGACTATATTAGAAATGAAAAAGAAAAACTACATCAAATAGAAAAAGCAGAAGTATACCAGATCCCCATAGATTGCCCATCAGTGACCGAGTGGATGAAACCGCTGAACATTAGTAGTTGGTAGTGGATTTGTGCCTGGCAACGACCTGGCCACGTGGGGTTTTGCATATTTTTATCACTTTAGTAATACCTAAATAGGGATTAGTTTCCTTATAAAATTATCCCGGGGCATTCCCATCGACAGATCGCCCACGTATCGCGTTCCCTTAAACAAATAAAACAAAACCAAATCCCCTTAAATGAACAAAAAACAAATTTAAAATGATACGTAACAGACTGCAGACAACTGAACAGTCAATTAGAAAATCTATCTGCACAAGTTCTACTGCAATGAATTTCGTACAAGTTACAAAGATATTTACATACATTGAAATTGTGCGCAACCACACCCAAATTGAAAACAGTACCACTGAGAACAGCAGAAAAATTAGTAACAGTCACACAAAAGGTATGATGATCAACATCAAAAAAGAATGTAATGACCTAAATCCATGGACGTTGATGGAGCGCGGTAGTTATGATGACAATGAGTCGTTCACATTGGCGTCGCTAGACCATTATATAGTTTCGGATGGCTGTATGACAAAAATAGCCGACTCAGTATCTGAAATTCCCGAATGATATTTGTGTACTTTATTCTGTACTAAAAATAATAGTAGCGAGGGGTTTAGATTTTTTTAAAAAACGATGCGGCTACATCCACTTATATCAAATAAGCCATTTATGCCACTGTTTGCATATCTGTCACGGATTGCCTAGAACGCGCACTAGGGGGCGTCCGTAGCGATGATTTTCAGCTACGGATTTTCAGCTACAGATACTATTATTTAAATTAATAGTATAATTTATTTATAACAGTATAATTTATTTATTAACAGTATATATTATTATTTTTATTTGTAATACAAATTTATTATGTATATGAATTTTCTTATTTAATTAAACTACGGAATGACATCGCTGCTACTAGACTTATATAAACAGTAGTATCCCGGAACGCCCCCTACTGGACGTTCCGGGATACTACTGTTTATATATGTCTAGTGTTTATATAAGCTAATGAGTTGACTGAACTTTTAATAACAGTTTTATAAATTAATAAGAAACTTCAAATGTTTAGAGATTACCGTATTTCATCGAGTAAACCGAGCAAGTAAACTTATGTATCACGCAGGGTTTATTTGAAGACCCGGAGTTTTTTCGAGGCTGGGATTTACTACCTCATAACAGGAGACGAGTGCGTAAAAATTGAAAGAATTACCAAAGTTATCTTAATTTAACAACTAAAACATTTGACACAGTTTCGGGTTTTCACAATTTGATGCTGAATCGGGTTTTCACAGTTAACCCGATTCAGCATCATTGATTGAGTTATTACGTTGTCATTCTTGTCTGCTTTGATGTCGTTGTATGAATCAAGATCTTGATTGCCATCATCTAAATCAAACTCATCATCTGTTTCAAATTCGAGTTCTCCTAGTTAACCTTTGGCTGATAAGCTGTCGACTTAGGAATTCGATCGCGACTTTCTCAGGCTCAATATTCGACAGTAGAGAGGTTGAAGTACAAACTTTAAACTTGTATGGCGAACAGAAGTACACGTTTCACGTTTTAAGTCCAAGTAAAAGACGATCACAACATCACGTTACTCAGTGAACGTCGCGCATTGACTCACCAGAAATTTGTTGAAAAAATGGCGGATACATTTAACGTCCAGGGTTACTACCAAAGGTAAATAAACAAATTAAACTGTTTAAAAGTATTTATAGGATGTTTAATAACACTAAATAATTATTTTCAATTAGCGTTTACATTTCCGACGGTCGAGAAAGCCCCAGGAACTTTTCAGATGGTGGTCTGTCCGGATATGTCGGGCCCCGTCTCTCACCATCCGGTTGCCCCATTGTGAACCTGGCCGAACCCATAATGGGTTTACTAAAGGAGGCCTCTTAGGGTCCACAAGTCGAAGAGTTTACAAAAAAAAAAAAAAAAAAAAAAAAAAAAAATACTTGGTATTTACTGTAAATTTATGGAGTGGCCTTAATTCTCTGACTTTTCATTATCATCTAAATTAGAACATTATTAGAGTTCATCATTGTATACAGTAATACCCCGAACTTACGCATAGGTGGGACCGAGCGGTAACCGCGTAAGTCGGGGTATAATTTCGCATATAAATACATACAAATAATTTTTAATTGGAGCCGGAGACTAAAGAAAACAATAATTTAGAAAAAAATGTTTAATAAAATCTTAGATAATACATATGTATAACAAATTAGGCCTATATTATTTTACAGTTTTTCACATTTACTTGATTATTACGCCATAATTTTAACATTGTTTCCATCTCAGCGATAATACTGTGACGTTTACGAATGATGCTTGAATTTAAAGATTGAACATTTTTCACAGCTTCGAGAATTTTTCTTTGCCTTTTATAATCGTTCTGACCGACAATTTCGGTAGATCAAATTCTTTGCCAATTCACAAATTTTCATTTTTGTATCGAAGTCTTTAATAATGGGTACGTTCGTAAAGTCAAACGAGTTAAACACGTTAGTAACGAATCGTTCGAAAAGTCTAACGAAATAGGAATAATGATGACGTCATTCTCGTTTAACTCGTTCGACTTTACGAACATATCTAATGTTAACTTTACATTCCAAAGACTTTTCTTTTCTTGTTTGATGCAGAAGAATTAGTTCTACTTCGTTTCGATGACTTAGTAGAGTCTCTCGTGTCTCCGTAGATATAACAAACACAAAATAAATTGTAGTTATGTGTGGATTCCGCGCGACACATCCGAACATGTAAGCTGAACAATAGTGTGGGGGAGTGAGTAATCAAGGGTTGCGTGGCGCTCAAACAAAAGACGAATCGACGAGATTTGAAAATCGCGTAACTCCGGGTTCGCGTAAGTCGGGGTATTACTGTACACAGATTTATGCAGGTTGATAACTAATTAGATGTGAACAAGTACCTAATGTAAATTTTAAGTAATCCAGGTATGATCATAAGCTTGTAAAAATTGCGTAAAAATGATAATGTCGCTTCCATATTTATGTAAATTTACTGTCGTTTAGAATAAATAATTGGAACTAGTTCAAATATTTATAAAAATAATACTTAACACAGTCCTTTATATATTTTATTTATTGGATAATTCTGTTATTCGGTAATGTTATAATGTTAAAAATAATTTACTTGAACTAATGTGTAAATTTTATATGACAGGTATGTCATGTAAAATTATCACAGGTATTTTTCCTTACTATTTTGAATATCAAATGTTTAAATTCGCAGATAAAAGATAGTTTCTGAAACAATTTTATTATATGTAAATAGAGATGACGTCACCTTTGACTACTTCATTGAAAAAACTAAATTTGAAACACCAGACTCCATATTTTAACACAAGAAGAGGAAGAGGAAGAAAGAAGAAGAAGAAACACCATAAGAGCTCAAAACTTATTATTTCAGGTAAACTTAATTGTGCTTACATTGGAAATTACAATTAGAACTACACTTAAACGGATATATAAATTAATATAATGAAACTATTGATGTTTATTTCTACATAAATAACCAATTTTTTTAGCATTAAAAAGTAAGAAAATTGTAACAAATGGAAATAAAATGACAAAAAAAAATTAGAATAACAGTTTGACCATGACAAAAAATTACAATATTAGTTAAATGTGGGTTAAATATAGGAAATACAACAAAATAAACTTAATATTTTGTGGCGTCGCCTTTTGCCACAATCAGTGCTCGCAATCTGTCGGGCATGGTGCGGATTAACGCTCTTAAAGCGGTTTTGCACGACAATCCTTCTCAAGTTTCTCTCATCCCTCGCAGTCGTTGCTCGTTTACGTCCACATTTCTGGCGTTTATTAGTTAAAACTTGAACACGGTTTTGTTGTTTCAGTACTCTAGAGACTGCAAGCATTTTACATAATTCGCAATTTACTTTTGTGTTTTTCCTACTTTGTACAAGGCTATGATAATATCTTTAGTTCTGTCACTAATGTCGCGCTTACGCCCCATGTTGTACTGTTATACTGCTCTGCTCAACAATGTGGAAATTTGCATTACAATATAGTTTTTATGGGTGTTTGGCTGCTTTTGCTAATATTCTAATTTTAGGTCTATAGTAAGTGGACATAAAATTGATCACTCAGCAAAATCGCTTATTGTTAAAAGTCTGTAATAGAGAAAATTACTTTTTTATAGTACTAGTGATTCGCAAACACCTAAGTTTATTAGAAGTGACAATATTGACATTTCAAAATATATTGGCAAACAATACATTTCACTCGAATGTAAGGGTAAAATGGATCATACTCAATATGGGTGAAATGCTTTTTAATTATGATAATCAAACTAATTAAACACAAACACATTAAAGCAAACTCACTAAATTAAAATAGTTTAAAGCAAAAAATTCAAGAACAATTTTTACACGATAGGTATGGAATAAAGGCTCTTTTAGTGCTCACAAAGCAGAGAGACAAACCTATTCCTTACCATTATTATATAACTAAGCGATCCTAGGATTCTACTTATTCAAATAATGATCATACAAATAATTTTGGGTCAGTTTAAAGTTTATCTTTTTTTAAGATTCCAACTAGATACAGATGGCTAACAACATGAAGATACTAACAGTTCTTCAATAGTTTGTACGGTCATTACTTGGATGAGTAAATTAATTCTTAGGACTTTATAATTTATGTAAGAAGTATGTAAATTGCTATGAATTCCCGAATTTTCACCAGGGATCTGCAGATGTGTATAAATACTCGTACAACAGATAATGTGTTCCTGACATGAGCGAATTAACTTTGGGTACATTCTATATTCTGCAGTTAGGTGTTAAGTAATTCTCTCCCATTGCAATACACTTATGCCAATATTTTTTCCAATCCTCGAAACACGCTTTAAAGTCGTTTTCGTGAACCCACTTCAATCAACTTAAAACTCTGACCACGAAGCAGAAATTTTAATCGCGAAAACATAAGAAAAATCACACGGTGCCAAATCAGGTGAATACCGGTCTTGCGGAACCGTATTCGTTGAATTTTTAGCCAAAAATTCACAAACAGACGCATTATCGTGGTGCAAAATCCATGAGTTTTCTCGCCGCAAATCAAATCGTTTTCTACGAATTGCTTCACGCAAACAACACAAAACGCTTAAATAATAATCTTTTTTGATAGTTTGACCAGTCGGAAGGAATTCGCGATGCACAATATCAAGACAATCGAAGAAAACAATCAGCACGACTTTGATTTTTGACCGACTTTGACGCGGTCTTTTCGGTTGCCTTTCACTCGATTGTTAAGCTATTTCGGTGTCAAAAGTGTAGATTCTTGTTTCATCACTCGTAATGGTGCATTTTAAGAACGATTTGCCTCGAGAAAGCATTTCCTCGGCACACGTTGTTTTTGAAAAAATTCAACGCTTTCGGGACGACTCAAGAAGCGACGCGCCGCAAGCCCAAATGATCTTTTAAAATTGCTTGGCAAGATTCAAATGATACCTGATCGTGTCCAATAATATTCCTAACTGTTAAAGGACGAACATTAAGCACCAAATCGCTGACTCTGGCGATATGCTGTTCGTCAGTTAAAATGGATGGTCTACCGACGCGTTATCTACCTTCCTCGAACATCGTGTACCACTCGAAAACTCTTGTTTCTGATAGACTATCAGAAACAATTTCAGAGACATTTTCATAACAGTAATTCCGTTGAAAAAACGAAATTTAATTCACGTTCTTTGCTCAATTACACTCGACGTTTTGAAATATCACAGGCACAAGAATTCGTCACGCACAAAACAAGCGTTTATTTTGCAAACGAAAATGGACGACGAAATACGAATTGATGCTAGATGTTGATGAAAGTCCTACCAAACGACGAAAAAAAGACAACTCCCTTTTACACGTTCAGTTTAAATAAACCATTCCCGATACATTCTCTGTTTATATATAATGATAATAGATAAATGATAAAGTATAGAGACTGTTTTAAGTATCTAACATAAGAAAAACCACGTGGTCAAACTGCGGCTCGCAAGCTGCATGCGGCTCTTCTCCACCCTTATTTTGGCTCCCATATATTTATACAATTTCTTTTTATAAACTTGGTATTATAATTCTTACACGTATATAATATTTTTGTAAGTTTTCTGACTATTACGTAGTTTAATATACACAAGGATTTTAAATATAACTCGCAACTTAACTTCGAACAGGCAACTGAAAGCTTAGGGTACTGTACTGTACATTCATAAAGTGGAAAAAGTTAATAAATAAAGTATGGCTCCAGCTATGGTTTACAAAAAAAAATAAAAAAATTGTCTCAATCACTGTAATATGCGTCTCCATACATGCCTGAAAGCATTATTCCATGCCTGAAAGCATCATTAATTGGAGGCAATTAGTTTATGTGCATCCATTCTTCGCTTACAATTACCACTTCTTGGGTGCTTCCTTTTGCAGCGTACACGTCGGAAACTCGTCTAGGCTCGATGCAACGAAGGCACGGCAAAAATCTTGTGGAATAATCCATGCTTCCTAAAGAACCGTTTACAGCTAATCTTTTGTTCGAGGCTCTTTCTTGAGGTCACGCCAAAGATCCTCGATTGGATTCAGAGCAGGCGAATTTGGAACCCAGTTTAAAACATGGACTCGATTTTGGAGAAGCCAAGCACTAGTGGATCGCAGTATGCGGCTTGGCGAAATCTTACTTGAAGATCGCGTCTCCCTGCGGCTTTGGAAGGCAGTAAATGCAGTGCGAAGATACGCTGCGGAAAGCAAATGGAAAATTGCCTGGTAGCATTGCTCATTGACAGTCCCATCATAAAAAGCCAAATCACCTATATCATAATATTCAAAACACTTCACACTTGAACCATGCTTGAAAACGACTTCCTGTTTCGCACAGTTTTGGTTGAGGTCTTCAATCGGCCAGCGAATGACTCTATGTTCGATATTTCCATATACGACTGGAAAGGGCGACTCGTCAGACCAAACGACCGTCCGCCATTTATTTTCCTTCCAAGACAGGTAGTTCTTAGCTCAAGCAAACCGCTTCTTTCGCTGAACTGACGTCAACATAGTCTTTCTCTTACTCTTGTACGAGCAGAGGTCATAAAGACTAAAAGTTCAAAATGTAAGGGTAGGCTTCAGAAATGTTATGTCAGAATTGTTTTGAAAACAAAAATCATAATTTGAAAAAGATCATGGAAAATATCACAAGAATTCAACGAGTTAAGATACAAGATATGTCTATAATTCATTTCTTACATTTTCTTTTAGAACACCTTTCTGATAATCTAAGTGCAGTGAGTGAAAAATAGAGTAAAAACTTCCATACAATGTTACGAAATCAGAACGAATATTCCAAGGATACTGGAATATGAGTATGATGCATGGTAACTATTACTGTATTAAAGAAAAGAACGAAATATACAAAAATAAATTTTCAAAGCTACCTTTCAAAATCAAAAGAACACGAAATTCTCCGAAAATAAAGGCTGGTAAATCTATATAAACCTCAACATTTTATACTTTGTTGAACATTTTGATAACTGGAAGCAGTGCCAAATTTCCCATCAGGCACGTGAGGCACATCACTAGGGACCCCGAAATCGGTAGAAATAAAGCAATTTTACCGTTTCAATTGTGTATCAAAACTTAATAATTCTATAGTACAATAAGACGTATAATAGACAAACAAATAATAATAGTAAATAAATAAGAATAATCTAAAACTATGTACGTACTGTACATAAATCACATATTATAAATTTACACAAGTTTACTAGAAATTGTGGATGAAAAATACAAAAATAAAACTAAAATAAAAATGTATGCATTACGAGAAACTCAAAGGCTGGTTCCAATAAAGAAAAATCTAAGAAATAAAATCTTTCATAGAGCGAATCATAACATTCATAAAACATTCAGACATTTATATTGTTTTTATGGAAAAACTTACAAGAATATGGATCCATAAATAAAAAGAGAGAGTAAATTTTTGGACACGTAAAGTCGAGCTCATGTTGTCAAAATTGGGAAAAAATTTATATAAAAATCTAAATTAGGATTAAATGTATTAATGCTTGAAATTTGTAAAATTATAAACATTTATATTATAAAAATTTTAAACATCTGTGTACATTACATTACAATTATACATTACAAATGTATATTTAAAACATATTTTAAACACATGTTCACACAAATTGTATCAAATTAAATATAACATGATAGGCGAAATAATTTTTTGAACATAATGCCTATGAAAAGTATTTAAATCTCTAAATAAAAATTTAGATTTATCAAGTATAATTTAAGCAGATTCCATACATTTGGAAGAACGTGCACCCATAATTATTGGAAAATCACTTGAATTTAAACTTTTTCTCGTCCCCACTATTAAACTGACAATCTATAAATTTTATTTTATTGAATTAATTCGAGGAAAAAAATTTCATTGGATATACACCATTCTAAAAGAATAGGATTTAAATTTTCTTGAGGCAGAAAAATGTCGATTATTTTATAATTCACGTGACCATGAATGTGTTAAGTTACTTTTGTTTACTTTAATACATGATGGTATTATTTTCTTTATTTATGCAATTATCAAAACTAGTAGTTCATTTTATTGTGGAAGTAAAAATATAAACTACCAACAAAATAAAAATATGAATTTTAAAAGAGGTGATGTAAAATTTATTTTTTAAATTGTAAAATGCCATTAGATTCAATAATTTTTCTTCCTTTACGTAAAGTTCTATATTTCAAATTACAGTTCCATACCATCGTTTAGAATATTTAAGAGAGGAGGAGGAGGAAGCGGAAGCGCTAGCGCTAGCGGAGGTGGAGGTGGAAGAGGAAGAGGAAGAAGAAGAGGAGGAGAAGTCAGGGTTTGTTTAGTGATGGTTTTTTTAAGTACTTTAAGATAAAATTAATCATGCGTTAATCATGTATTTATCATCTGACGAGGAAAACAAATTTTTTTCATGCGTTAATATTTTTTAAATTTAATTTTAAGACATTTTCAATAAAATACATCCAGAAGAATGTAATTAGCTTAGTAATTAAAATAACTAATGATTTTTTTCTAATTATTCACGTAAGTTTATATTGTATAAGATTGCAAAATAACATTACGTAGCAAAACCTCTGTTACTTTTATATAGAGATTTCAAAAATACACTTCAGGATTATAATTATTCTAAACATATAAATTTTCTGTAGGAAAATGGCCTACAGTAAATGGCACTACACTTGACTAAAACATTATAAAATTTCATAAAAATTGATAAACAAAGTATTAAATTGCATCATGTTATTTATGTCAGTAGGATAATTTATAGAGAATTGGCAAATTTATTTATTTTAAAATAAAATTTAAAAATTATACAGTTTTTGCTCTTCTTTGAAATAATATTTTTGAATGTAAAATACTGTTTTAAAAGCCATATTTCATATAAAATGATCATCATTCTTAATGATGATATAATTGGAAAATTCTTTATTTTCGAATCACGATATAAACAACAATTTAATAATAAAGTAACTTACCAAAAACCTTGATACCATTTTTTATCAGAAAATTTTGTAATGTTAATGTATAAGATTTAAAGCTTTTCTGATAATGAAAGTATGATTTATATATTTCATTAAAACAATTGCATTTGTTATTTTCTAACTTAACACTTAGTGATAGGATAGCGTCAAAGAAAAAAGAAAAGAGTATGAAGTTATTGAGTGAGTACGAGAGGTTGATTTAAATGAATTAAATTATAAATTTAGTAATTTCAATAATTTTTAAATATCACAGATCGCATCCCTGCAAGATATGTTGTAACTAGCCTAGGCTTTCTTACTTTTTGCATCTTCTATAGCCAAAGAGTTGTAATAAATGTGGCTATTGTTGCCATGGTTAATAACACAGCGTATATGAAAGTTAAATCGAACCTGAGCAATGAACTAAATGAAATGTGCCCCGATACAAAAGGCACCAATGTAACGTTCAACTATAAAAGTGTGAGCAAATTTTGAATTATTGATAAAATTTAATATTAAAATTAACATTATAATATAATATTTTTCATTCTGAAACAAGAATGGGTTGACTTTAGTTTATAGATTAAATATAGATTTAAATAACAATAAAAATAATAGAAAAAATTTTTAAAAATCTATCTTTTAGGGTGAATATCTTTGGTCTCCCTCAATACAAGGTATCGTTTTAGGATCATATTTTTACGGATTTATATGTACCCAAGTGGCAGGAGGCATGATAACTGAAAAACTTGGTCCTAAAAATGTGTTCACTGGCACTTTACTAATTTCCTCGTTAGCTACTATGTTAATTCCATTCTTGTCTGAACATGGAGCCGCATTAGTTATTGTGCTAAGATCGCTAACGGGATTAGCACAGGTAAATTTTAAAGAAAAATTCATCAAATTCCATAATATATTTTAATTTGTATGTTCTTACATATATTGAAAAACGTCACAATCGGTAGCTGTTTAACCATTCTAAAAATCATATTGTAATTTCTTAATAAATTTAAATACATTTTTTGTCATGTTAAGGGTGTAGCGTATCCAGCCATGTACACATTGCTTTCTCGGTGGTCCCCTGTTGTAGAAAGAGGTACTCTTGCAGCATTTTGCTGGACTGGGAACAATATGGGAACAATCTTATCGATGACAGTTACTGGTTATTTATGTGAATATGGTTTTAGTGGCGGATGGCCATCGGCATTTTATGTTTTTGGTATATATACACTATTCTTCTAATAAATTTTCTCGTAAAAAATTAAAATATAAAAACTTACTACTTATGTTTTAGGTGCATTAGGATGTTTGATGTTCCTAATTCTTTTGTTGTTTTTATACGAGAGTCCAGAAAGTCATCCGAGAATATCAAATAAAGAATTGTTCTACATTCAGCAAGATCAAACGAATATAACTGCTAAACAGGCAAATTAATTTTTTAATGAAAGCTGAATACTTTAATATAGAATTATAAACGTCTATTGTTATTTTCAGAACATACCTTGGAAAGGTATACTCACTTCAGGAGCTGTTTGGTCTTTAGCAATTGCTAGATTCTTTTCTGCTTGGACATTTTTTACATTACTTACTAAATTGCCGGCTTATTTTGAATCTGTTCTGCATTCTCCCATTGACGAGGTACGTACTGTACTGTATAGTATATCTGTTGAGGTTCAGGCTTAAAAAATAGATTTGAAAATTAATTTATTATATCAAATATTAAGTGATTTACTTTAACACACTATAGTAAAAGAAAAAAGAAAGATTTAGGCTGTATTTATGTTAATATCGTAGCAATACCTAAACTATATTGAAAACTTTATTACAAATCAATATAATTATATAAAATTGAGAAAATTTATAGAGTTATATTAATTTTATACATATAAATATTTACAATTAATAAAATTTGTAAACAATTGTTCTATTATTAAATATTTCTCTTTAAAAGAATGATGAATATTTTTTAAATACTAGGTCTATATATAGAAATAAATATAAAATTTATACCAATAATGTTTAAATTAGAGTATTTTTATTTATAAAAATATTAATAAATTTAGAAAGAAACATTAATATATATTACTTTCAAACAAAAAGTCATAAATTCAGATATCTTATAACAAATTAAACACTATCATATTAATAAAAACATTGCTAAATATTGAAAATTATATGTCTAACCATCGCATTATAATTTGAACAAGACATAAACATAAGACATAAACTAAAAGAATTATGAACTATAGGGCATCAAATTCACATTAATTATGAAAATTATGCCCTAAATTTGAAAGTTGCTTATTTATAGGCCTATATAATATATAAGCAATTTTCAAATTAAATTTCAATGAGATATTGTTCACTTTTGACATAAAATATTCCTACTTAATTTGTTTAAACAGGAATATTTACGTAAGATATTCTTATTTTGATTAATTTATTTTAAAATACCTTGTAACTTAAAAAATGATTTTACTTAGAAATCATTGATTCTTAGCTGAAATTTTTTTCCATAAACATTTCATTGTCAGAAGAAAAATATATTTTGAAATAAAAGATGAGGTTTTATTTTGTTTTTAAACCTATTTAAATAATAACTTAAACTTTATTTTAATGTGAAAATTTGTTACTTGCATTCTAAACTGAATACAAACATCATATATTGATATATTTTCAAAACACTGCGACTAAAAACTTTAGACATATGATAATCATATCCTTAAATCAAGTTCAAAATTACATGCTCCATAAATGTCTACTGATATATTTAGTGCTTGTATGTATTAAGTAGCTAAGTAAGTAAGCAAACTAATCGCATAAGCTGTTTCCTATGAAACACTTACGCTTACTTATGCTATATGCTTGTCACTCAGGAGCACATCTTATTGTAGGAAGTAAATGCAGTAGATTCACTTACGAGGGAATTTTGTATTTGAATTCATAAATTCTAGAATTAACCATTAAATTAACTGTACAGTTTATGTTTATTAATCTGTGATGTTATTTTTTTTATATCCGAACTTAAAGATATTATTATTATTATATTAAAATCTATTTAAAATGTAAATATTTTCATATTTACATTTTAAATAGATTTTAATACGTGATGAATTTAAATTAAAAACACGAGCAAAAGTTCAGCTGTTAATTTGATATGATTATCAAAATATAATGGTTATAATTAAATTAAAATTACATTATTTTATTGCAGAATGGGTGGATGAACTCTGTCTTTCATTTTTTATTGGCTCTTTCGACTTTGTTTTGTGGTTACTTTTCAGATTTTCTCAGGAAGAAACACATTTGTGGTTTAACGACTTTAAGAAAGTTCTTCGTATCGGGAGGTAATTAATCTTATAGTCTAGTTCTTATCGCATTGAAGAAAATTAATATGAAATGCTTCTGTTTATACAGGTCGGCTGTTAGTCAGCATCTGTTTGATGATCGTCACTCAGATCGGATGCGATAAAACTTTGGCCATCTCACTTCTGGCAATTTCGTTGACTGCTTTCGGAATGAATGCTGGAGGAGATGTTCCGATTATCATGGATATGGCGAATAATTATGCGGGTATATTATCAAAATTAGATGATAAGAATATGTACTTAACATCGTTATTTACAACGACAATGTTTTACAGGAATATTGTTTGGTTTAACCAACGGTTTTGCTTGCTTGGCAGGAGTGTTTTCCCCTCTTATAGCGGGAGTTATACTAGATAAAAATGTAAATACCATTAAAGTTGTTATACATATGAATAATTAACTAGTTTAGTTTGATTAACCTGCTATCTATTTATATACAGAGCGAGTCAAAAGTTTCTTGCACCCTTTTTATTCCAGAAGCACTGAAAATATATTAATCTTGTAGTTATATAGGAAGTCATGCTCGAAGAATCGGATGGAACACTTTGTTGAACTTGAAAATGATTTTCAAGGTTATTTAAAACAAAACACTTTTACTCTTCATGAATTTAAAGCTCATTTTTAAAAGGAATTAATATCTTGAACATCTGTTTACACAATGCAAATTAAGAATCCAGAAAATGGTTTTAGACTAATTATATGATGCTCTTTGTTATTGGAACATCTACGTTACCTCTGCTCATTAAAAGGTTACAATACACAAGGTCAACAAAAAGGTTCCATCGGATTCTCCACGCATGACTTCCTATGTAACTACATTAACAAAATTAATATATCTTCAGTACTTTTGGAATGAAAAGAGTGCAAGGGACTACTGACTCGCCCAATATACGTAATTGCTTACATTATTTTTACAGGAGGGAAGCTTGACTCAGTGGAATATCGTCTTCTATTTATCAAGCGGATTATGCACATTTGGTAGTTTAATATTTATTATTAAAGGCTCGGCTGAAATTCAACCTTGGGCTAACCAGCAGTCTGAAAGACAAAAGTCAGTCCAAAAAGTTAACGCTGGAGAATGCATCTCCACCTTATGACACGATCGTTTTATATAATTCCTGCTTTCTGGAGAAAAAGCAAAATTTTGTATCTATAAACTCTATGTAATATATTATTAAATTACTAAAACTATAACGTTGTATATTTATATTTAATAGCTATATAATAAATATGAAACTATAATTAGTTTTTGTTACTAAAATAAAAATTTTTAGAAAATATTGTCTTAATTCACGTTAAACTTTAAAATACTGTATATATATATAATCATTTCATTCTCTCATTGTACTGCTTGAATATTATTTTTTAAATCCTTTCTCTCTGAAATTTATGTTAAAATGTAGCGCTAGACGTAAATTAATACGCTTGGATATTAGAAATAGGCGAATAATATCCACGAATACTCGAATACATGCAATGTTGAGCCATAAATACGCAACAGCGGTTCCAGAACACCCAAACCTTAACTCAAAATTAAAATATTTGAATAACATAAGTACCTTTTATTAACACGTGCAGGACGATGTATTGCGGATGATCTGATAAACCATATTTGCCATCACAATGTTTTTAAAAACATTTTGAAGTTTAAACAAAAACATATTTTGTACCAAGTAAATAAGCAGACTGTGTGTTTTTAATATTTGTTTTCATAAATAAAAATATGCAGTAAGTGAGAATAAGAACAATTATTTATTAATATATTATAGTTAAGATAATAGTACTTAAAAAAAAAAGTTACTTTAAAACTCAAATTCAAAATTAAAAGTTTGAAGTTTTATTTCAAAACTTAGTAAATTGTTTTTCTTTTTACTTTACTTTATTAATAAATTGAAACAAATAAAACAAATTAAATAATAAACAAATTATAAAAGGTACTTTATAACTCTTTCCGCCGTGTGGGCACCGAGAGAACCGTTTTAGCAGGCTCACAAAGAACGCCCAAGTCGTGAGAACGAATCTGACATTTGAGAACTAATCTGACATATTCAGACGAATCACCCCCGAAAAATTCTGGGATTTTTCGACCTGTCCGGAACACAGAGCTGTAGGCTGCCACCTTAACCGCTTAGATATTTGACCTATATGAACTAATAACTTCACTAAGTATTCCTGTATTCGAGATCTGGTTAACGTTCGAATTTAAGAAGTGATATTCGCCCATTTCTAGTGGACAAATGTGGTCATACGTACCGTATAATCTATACAATTCTCAGTTTTCTATCTTGCTTATTTTATTCGCTATTCACATTGAAACAATTTATATTTATACATATATTTTTTGAAATTCCTTGTCCATGTAGTTTTCTTGGCAAGAGTTGAGGAAGTGGTTTGCCATTGCTTTCTTCTTTAGAGGAAGAGGGGAAGGCAACGGATAAGATGGATGGAAGAAATTGAGAAAGTCACAGAAATGAAGCTGGAGGAGCTACGAGAGACAACAAGGGAAAGATCAAGATGGAGAAGACTTGTCCATGAAGTCACCAGGAGTCGACGACGACTCGATGGAACTTAACAACAAAAATATATATATATTTTTCTGTTTTTTTTTTGTTTTTACTTTCCCGGCTGCTATATATAATAGAGGAAAGGTATGACGATCGGTTAAAAAATGATCCCCCCAGATTTTTACATTTTTAGATTCAGGANATTTTTACTTTCCCGGCTGCTATATATAATAGAGGAAAGGAATGACGATCGGTTAAAAAATGATCCCCCCAGATTTTTACATTTTTGGATTCAGGAGACTTGAAACGTCAAATGCAAAAAAATTGCATTTGACGTCAAGAAATACAAAAAAATTCGGGGGTAATTTCTGTTTGTATTGATGTTAGTGTGTGGGGGGAAGCACAATTTTGTTCAGTGTTTGAAACTTAATAACTCCCATGCTTTTTGTCGAAAATTTTTGAAATTTTTCAGGGAGGTTTGTTTATTGGATGAATAGATGCTATTAAATTTTGGTGGATAAAGATCGACGGGTGGGGAGATAATGGGGTCGTGTATATCTCGAGTAGGATCGGACTTAATGACGATTTTACTCATTATTATCATTTAAAATTTTTTATAAAACTCATCACTGCCCTCAAAATTAAGCTTTTTGCCATTTTATAATAGTTAAAATGTAAAAAGGCTTTTAAACAAAATATCATAACAGATAGAGACAACAAATGTTCCGGGAAAGTTAAGCAACTCGTTGCTAGATTTTTTAACAGTAAGGATGTTAAATCTAAACAAACGACATAAAAATATGTAATATTTACTAGATAATTCATAAAAATAAGAGTTCGGATATTGAACAGATACTCACTTCTTTATAAATTAGATTTTGTAAAAATTAATTATTTTTCAGATGTATTCCCAGCTAGATACATCCTTACTTTAAAAAATCTTTATCTTAAAAATTCTAGCAACTCGTTGCTAGAATATTTACTTCATTTTATTCGTTTTTTAAATATCTACATTTATTTTAATCATTAAATTCTTGTATGTATATACTGTATCTATATTACTTCCATTTAAATATACTTATCAGATTAATCTATTTTGTATCAAGATAATGCAATATATTAGTAATTACGATACGTGAAAAAGAAGACAATTCTTTTTTGATATTGGAAATAAAAAAATCACGAAACTGNACTTTGTGGTCTCATTCTGATTATTAAGCAATTTTTATTTTCCTGACTGTTATATCTATATATAACAGATGGAAAGTATGACGATCGGTTAAAAAATGATCCCCCCAGATTTTTACATTTTTGGATTCAGAAGACTTGAAACGTCAAATGCAATTTTTTTGCATTTGACGTCAAGAAATACAAAAAAATTCGGGGGTAATTTCTGTATGTATGGATGTTAGTGTGTGGGGGGAAGCATGATTTTGTTCAGTGTTTGAAACTTAATAACTCCCATGCTTTTTGTCGAAAATTTTTGAAATTTTTCAGGGAGGTTTGTTTATTGGATGAATAGATGCTATTAAATTTTGGTGGATAAAGATCGACGGGTGGGGAGATAATGGGGTCGTGTATATCTCGAGTAGGATCGGAGTTAATGACGATTTTACTCATTATTATCATTTAAATTTTTTTTATAAAACTCATCCCTACCCTCAAAATTAAGCTTTTTGCCATTTTATAATAGTCAAAATGTAAAAAGGTTTTTAAACAAAATATCATAACAGATAGAGACAACAAATGTTGCCGGGAAAGTTAAGCAACTCGTTGCTAGATTTTTTAACAGTAAGGATGTTAAATCTAAACAAACGACATAAAAATATGTAATATTCACTAGATAATTCATAAAAATAAGAGTTCGGATATTGAACAGATACTCACTTCTTTATAAATTAGATTTTGTAAAAATTAATTATTTTTCAGATGTATTCCCAGCTAGATACATCCTTACTTTAAAAAATCTTTATCTTAAAAATTCTAGCAACTCGTTGCTAGAATATTTACTTCATTTTATTCGTTTTTTAAATATCTACATTTATTTTAATCATTAAATTCTTGTATGTATATACTGTATCTATATTACTTCCATTTAAATATACTTATCAGATTAATCTATTTTGTATCAAGATAATGCAATATATTAGTAATTACGATACGTGAAAAAGAAGACAATTCTTTTTTGATATTGGAAATAAAAAAATCACGAAACTGTCTGGAAATTAATTAATTATTTTTCTTCAAAAATTAAAATTACTTTTTAAAATTTCTGAAATTACAAATTGTTACCTAGCTTATTTATTTGACAGAAAACAAAAGAATACAGTATCAATTAATGTAATCGCAGGAGATGTAATACAGAAAATCATGATAACTTATATGAAGAACGGAATCATGCAGATTTCTTAATTGTATAATAAAAGAAAAATGGTTCAAAGTAACTGGTAAGAAAACAATTACAAATTCTTCAGAAAAATAACGCGAAGAGTAGCCTATTGCATCTAATTTATTTTAAAAGAGAAAATATTCGGGTATTATTAATTTTAAAGTTATAAAAAATACATTCTTTTATCATCAAAAACATCATATATTTTTAAAACGAAATCAATACGAAAGAGTTTTTATACCAAATTTTATATGGTAACCAGTTTTCAAATTCCTTTTCATTAAAGAAAAGCTTTATAAACAAACTGAAGTTTCCAAAAAATAAATAAAAAATTTCTTCATACAAAGTCATATCAAATTGACATTCTTAACTGTGGTGATCAGACACATTAATATAGTATTTAATTATGCTGGTAGCAAAGACTGCAAAGAATAGTGAGATAACAATGGTAGACGACTTCATAAATCATTAATAATACATAGATAATAAATAACAATCTAATAAAATAAGATGACAGTAATTTTCGCAATTTAGACGATAACACAATCAAAGGCTTTTTTCCTTTGAGTTAAAAGATATTAAAACATCTTCAGATCTGAAAGAATAATATATAAACAATCCATCAATTTATCTTAAAAGATATAAAATCTGATTATACAACACGTGATGCTTAAAAAATTAAAACATTCGAGGAATAAATTTATTATTTATCAGATAATTTAATAACAATATCGTTTTTCAAAATGTATCATGAGTGTTATATAAAAGCCACAAAACTGTGACACGAATTACTGAGAAAAATGACACTGGAAGGTAATTTTATCATTTAACACTTTGTAAAATTAATGTTTTTATTTATGTTTAATTTTAATATACTTTATATTTTTCAGATGTATTTCCAGCTAGATACATCCTTACCTTATTGGCATTCCTTACTATGTGTTTTCAATATGCTCAAAGGGTCATACTTAGTATAACTATGGTAACAATGGTCAACATTACGGACACAAATGGTCAAAACTTAACCGAACGACTTGTTAAAGATGATAATGTTGAAATTACTCAGATTTACAAAGAAGTGAGTATCTGTTCAATATCCAAATCCTTATTTTTATAAATTATCTAGTGAATATTACATATTTTTATGTCGTTTGTTTAGAGTAAACAGTATGATTGGTCACCAACCACTCAGGGAATTATGCTTGCCGGATTCTTTTATGGTTTTTTGTTTGGACAATTAAATGCCGGATGGGTTATTAGCAGAATTGGAGCTAAATTAATTTTTGTGGGAGGCACAGCAGTTTGCTCATTATCGGTTTTTATCATTCCATTAATTACAGATTTCGGTTATGAAGTTGTTGTGATTGCCAGAATTTTTACTGGATTATCACAGGTATTTGTTACTCCCTTTTCTTTATACAATTTATTATACGTAATATTAATCTATGTTATTTATTGTATAAAAGGGATTATCATTTCCTGCTATGTATAATCTCATCGCTAAATGGGCGCCAATAAGAGAAAGAAGCGCATTACTTTCTATTTCTGTTTCTGGTAATAGCATAGGAACTGTATTGTCTATGATATTAGGTGGTTATTTATGTAAATATGGATTTTTTGGAGGATGGCCATCAGCATTTTATATATTTGGTAAGCGACATTAATGATTTTGTACAAAATTATTATATGCTAGGCGTTTTGACTTCAGAATTTAATTTTTACAGGTCTCTTAGGATTTGTGTTGACTATATTACTTGCTGTATTGATATATGAAAGTCCAGAAGTGCATCCAAGAATATCAAAACAGGAATTAATTTATATAATTGAAAACACTCCAAATGTTACAGATAAAGTGAGTAAAGGTTAATATTAAAACAATAAAACTGTGTTGAAACTGTATTTATTTATATATTTATTTCATTATGACAGAAACAACCTATTCCTTGGAAAAGTATCCTGACATCAAAACCAGTTTGGACTGTAGCAGTTACTAAATTTTGTTGGGGCTGGGGTTATTACACAATATTAACAAAATTACCTGTGTATATGGAATCTATTTTGCATTATTCAGTAGATAAGGTAATTTATCTATTTTGTGATTTTTATTTTTGATATTTAGAGTTGCGTAACTTATATTTATATAAGTTATATCTTTTCTTTAAATTATAGAATGGCTTTCTTAATGCATTATTCCATACTGCGGAAGGATTGAGTTCGGTAAGCTCAGGATTTTTATCCGATTACTTACGTAATCGTCAATGTTTAAAGATAACTGTGATAAGAAAGATATTTGAAGCCGGGGGTAAATTAATTTATTTTAAAATTACCTATATCATTCATAAATATTCAGTTAAAATTATTTTAAAACAATTTCTTTTTGTTATAGGGATGTTAGGGCCAGCGATATGTTTAATTTCTATACCGTTAATAGGTTACAATCCTTTAATGGTTATAATAATGTTAACATTATCACTAGGATTGTTTGGAATGACTGGAGGGGGAGATTTTCCAACTGTTGTTGATATGGCACCTAGTTTTGCAGGTTATTTTCAATAGCAAAATGTAAGATAATTAATTATGTTTTGGATATTAAATACTTTTATTATTTTTCAGGTGTTATATATAGTTTAGTAAATTCTGTTGGATGCTCATCAGCAGTTTTCTGTCCTTATATAGCTGGTATATTACTTGAAGAATCTGTAAGTGACTCTAATTATTACTGTTATATGAAATTTTTGTTTTTAAATAATAATAATTAATATTACAGCACGGAAGTATAGAAAAATGGAGCCTTGTGTTTTATATATCAGCAGGATTTTTCGTTTTTGGAGGAATTTTGTTTTTGTTAACTGCATCTTCTGAAGTACAACCTTGGGCAACCATTACAAAAGATGATAAACCATTGTTTAGAGAAAAAACTGATAATTTTGTTGATAACAGTAAAGAAAGTGATGTAAATGTTAAAGTATAAATTAAAGGATTTAATTTATACTTTCAAACTTGTAAATGTATTTTATTTTCTTTTAAAGTAAGGTCTGTGAACGATTTCTTAAATATTCTCAGATAATAAATATTTTTTTACGTTTTTACGCTGCTCTCATTTTTAAAAGTTTTTAAACAAAATATTTATATTTTCATTATTATATTTATTTACATCACAATAATAAAAATTTAAAAAGTTTTGTCGATTTGTTACACATCGAAGATAAGATGGAAAACTACATTTACAGGGATCATTCTTTGTTTATTCTATTTTAATATACTGTATATGTATGTGTATATAAAAAGGCATAAATACAGTACTGTAATGTGTAAAATTTCTTGGACTTCTAAATATTGAATAAGTAAAGTATTTGAATGCTTAATTACATACTACAAAACTTTTTACCTAAGTATTTATATATACAATAACCCGAATTAAGAGATGAAATAAAAAATGAATAAAAACGTTTTACATAAAAATACAGGGTAGATCAAAAGTCCTTTAACATTTCAAATGGTCATAAAAAATAAACACGCTGTTTTAATCAACAACTGTTTATTGTATTTTAAAGTATATTATAAAAGAGTTTTATTAAATTATAAAGAGTTTTAAATTATAAAGAGTTTTATTTTTTGAATACAACATCACATAAGTGTAGCCTTGTTTATTTTTACACTCCTGTAACCTGGACCGGAAATTTTCCATGACCGCCCGACAAGTGGTTGGTGAAATGTTTTGCATTTCATTGGATATGTTTTCTTTTAATTCTTCAATAGACTCTGGGTTGCTGATGTAAACTTTACTTTTAAGATATCTCCAAAGGAAAAAGTCCATTGGGGACAAATCCGGGCTGCGAAGTGGCAAGTTAATGTCACCTCTTTTGTTATATCAGTTTTTGGCCAATTCCTTGCTTCAATTTCTGTACAATTTGAATTTTGTACGGGTGTAAATGTAGGTCCTTGTGTAGAATGCGATTTAGAGATGTTCTGGCCACATTTAAGACACTAGACCGCTTTCGAGTGAACAGGCGCGGTTGCTCTCGAATAGACGCTCGTACACGCTCTATGTTTTCCGGCTCTCTGGACGTCTTGGCTCTCTGGACGTTCTCCGGCTCTTATGTTCTCCGGCTCTCTGGACGTTCTGGGGTCGGCCGAATCGTGGCTGCGTTAATGTTGAACCCGTCGTCTCGACTTTCGCATCTAATTCTTAATTGTTTGAATTGTTGGAGCTTGAGTTGCGTTCCGTATATTGTAATGAGGACAAAATTTCCGTCTAGCTTCGGTCGCAGAATCGTTGTTTTTCTATAGTACTCGCGAACACAAAGCGCACGTTGACACTAAATCCCTATTGGCCTCTCTCCCATCTGATACCTTCCCCGCCCCGATACCAGCGCCCACGTGGAAGCAGCGGGCATTTCAAATATTAAGAGACTTTTGGTCCACCCTGTATAAATTAAATTGCAAAACTGAATTTACTGACATCATAATTTTCAAATCAAATTTTTTGTGTTTCAAAAATATCTTTGTAAAAATTTTAAGGCGTTAAATATACAGCATTAGAAAACTAAGTAATGTTCAGATATTGGGTAACTCGAATTACATTTGTTTTCCTTCTAAAGATTCTAAAATTCTTGTCTAAGTAGCAACTAATATGGTTTTAGTATTCCATATATATTTGAATGTATTACGATGATCTAAAAAAATTTAAATATAACAATGCTTGTAGTCGGAGAATATATTTAAAATGACAAATCTTACAGACAAAGGATAAGCATCAAAGATTTGCCTGATTAATCTCTTCTCACGTCACGAATGACGTCATTAACACATTTAATTTGTACGGTATTAAATATCTTATCCTGATTTTTCGACGTTTATTTTATTAAAAACTTTTAAAATTTAATAAAATTTAATTAAAACATTATAAATGTCCGTTTTTTCAATAAATTACAATATAAATTTATCATTTTGTAAGTTAATTTGACATAATTCTAAACAGACGATCTCCGATAATTTCGACCGTTAAATCAACGGTTTCATAAGATTTTAGAGATAAAATCAGCTATCTTTGGCTTTATTGGATGTAAATCCATTAATTTTCAATAAAAATTATACACAATCCACTTTTCTAGGCTTTAAAATAACTTACCTTCACATATTTCATTCAAAGTATGAACAAGACGCCATTATTGTTCGTCTGCTTTCTGTAGCCTCGTTGATAAAGGTTCGAGATTATGGATATTAAAACTTAATTAAGATAAAATAAAAATGAATAAAAACGTTTACATAAAAAATATAAATTAAATTGCAAAACTGAATTTACTGACATAATTTTCAATCAAATTTTTTCAGTTTCAAAAATATCTATGTAAAAGTTTTAAGGCGTTAAACCTATAATTTATAACATTGGAAAACTAAACTGAAATGTTCAGATATTGTGTAACTCGAATTACATTTTTTTGCCTTCTAAACACTAAAATTCGGCACAATTCAAGATCCGAATGTTTGGAACCTTAACAGAGCTGTAGAGCATACTTGTAGGAACAAAAAAGTCAAAGAAACCATATCTCTACCAGTGACCCTTCGCAGGATATAGCCCCCTCCCAAAATTACTCTATGTGACATATTCCTATTCTTTTTATTCTATCTTCAAACCCCCACGGGTGTGTGTGTGTTTTCCAACTCCAAACATCTCCACGGATATGGGTATTTCTACGTTATCGACACCTTTCTACTACTACTTTCGGGGAGGCGATCGGGAGTCGCGCTGCTATCTCCGCTAATCCTATCGCGTGTTTAACAGGCAGCCAGGCAAGCCGGCCACATATATTCTAACGACACTTATCTGCAAAGACTAAAAAAACCAGATTATTACGGCTAATTAGGCAACGTTATGCCGATGTCACCGCACCTATTTGCCAAACAACTGTTGCTACTAGTAAAGTAAATCTGTGTGAAAAAGCGAATTGTGGTTTTTCACAACTCATTCCAAATGTTGCAAATTTCAATTTGAATTTTCNGAAGAATGAGGAAGAAGAGAGTTTCCTTGACTGGCATTTTGTATGAAATGTCATTATCAGTCTTAGGTACAAGAAGAAAAAGTCAGCTCCTACGCTCTATCAACGATAAGTGTCTAAATAGGCTTTGTTCGGATCTACTGTATTCGGTTAACTTTTGCAATGCCTGTTATCACATTTCAGCATCCTCAATAGCTTTTTGATGATTAATTTTAATATTTATTATGTTTAAAAACACATTCTCGAGTTTATTTTCTGAATTACTGATTTGTTTGGAATAAACTTTTTTATTTGAGAGAATCGAGACACACACATTAGTTGACTGCTTCGATCGTATTTAGTAACCCTAATAAAAAAAATAGAATATATATATATTCTATTTTTTTTATTAGGGTTACTAAATACGATCGAAGCAGTCAACTAATGTGTGTGTCTCGATTCTCTCAAATAAAAAAGTTTATTCCAAACAAATCAGTAATTCAGAAAATAAACTCGAGAATGTGTTTTTAAACATAATAAATATTAAAATTAATCATCAAAAAGCTATTGAGGATGCTGAAATGTGATAACAGGCATTGCAAAAGTTAACCGAATACAGTAGATCCGAACAAAGCCTATTTAGACACTTATCGTTGATAGAGCGTAGGAGCTGACTTTTTCTTCTTGTACCTAAGACTGATAATGACATTTCATACAAAATGCCAGTCAAGGAAACTCTCTTCTTCCTCATTCTTCCCATCTGTTGTACCCTTCATACAACTGTATTTCTCATAATTCCAAAAAATATATACAGTAGACTATTTTTTTGTTTTAATGTCCCTTAAGCTCCAAGCAGCTTCGTTCCCTGGACTCGAATGATTCTTGAAAAACTGTCAGAACGCGAGTCATATTAATTATTTTCATTAGCTTATTGTTATAAATTAATCTTATGTTTCTGACAGGTTAATTACATGATATTTCAAAGATATAGCGATAAAAATAACATTTATTTGTATCATTTCGTACAGACATAATAGAAAATTTATACCAGTTGTAAATGCGGAAATTGTAAAGCCAGTGGTCATTCCTCTAAATGTAATTAGTTACTACATAAAAATGCAAATATAAATGAAATAACACAATGGTTATGTGTAGTGTAATATAAGTTATTTGTTTTCAAATTAAGGGAAAATATATTTAAAAACTTTTGAACCATTAAATTGCATAACTTGCAGCACTAAATTTGTATTTAAATAATTCTGGTTTAGAAATTAATATTTAAACGTTAAAGAATTCTATTCAAAGTGTTCGATTCTGACGATGGCTACACAGATAGTCAAGCGTTAGATAAAATTATAAAGTTATTGCTGGAATTAGGTTTTTTTTTTTTTTGTCTTTAAGTATTTACAATAATCCAGTTAAAGCTGAAAAACATGCCATAAAATGGTCATTTTATCATTTTTGAACTGATGTTAGTTGTTTTTTTGTTTGAGAAAGTGTTTATAAAAAAGCAAATGAAATTAAGCATTATAAACTTCATTGACATATCCAAAAGGAGTAAGTCAGGGAAGTACTAATAATGTAAGACTAATATATAATATAACATTATATTATGTATTAATACCGGTATATTAACAGTAATTTAAAAATATTGTTAATCGCAAATTTTAATTAAAAATAAAATTACACTGGCAAAAAAGCTGCTACTTTTTATATATTTTTCGAATTAAAATCAATGGCCCAATTGTGCAAAATNCAGTAATAAACTGTTCCTAATTAAAATCAATGGCCCAATTGTGCAAAATTGCTGTGGCTATTATTATATTAAATGTGTTGTCTAATTTAGTTCTCAGACAACTTCCAATGCATGGAAATCGTCTTTTCCAGATCCAAAATAATCTCTCGATGATATTTCTTGCTCGTGAATGAGCTTCGTTATACCGTCTTTCAGTATGATTCTGCTGATGTAAAAATAGGGTCATTAAATATGGCAAACAAGGATAGCCACTGTCACCAACCAGATATCCTTGGTGAAGTTTATCTTTAATACTGCTATTAGTAAAAATTCTACTGTCATGCGTTGAACCTGGCCATCGAGCAACAATATTTCTAATTTTCATTTTTCCATCACAGATTACCTGAAATATACATTTAAACATGCATTAATTATATAGTTTCATTAAAGTTATCAGTTCGAACAAATGAATACGGCGACTTCTATTCAGGTAGGCCTACAATGGTGTGTAAACCTGCTATCAAGGGAGTTTAGAAAGCAGGTCAAATAACTTGTTTCTAATCGCTGTCTAAACTGTGGCAAGCGAGAAACGCCGTCTCTGCAATGAAATTTTTCTCAACCGCGGTCTACACGATCTCTAAATCGTCGTCGGCACCTAAACGTTCTCTCTGCAATCGGCTGTAAACGTTGTCTGTGCAATCGGCTGTAAGTCTTGCAGTGTGAGAATGAATGCCTGGATAGGTGAATGCTTACATTAAAGAGGAGAGTTATAACCTGCTATCATTGTTGATGAGATATTTGACTCCTTTTTTCTGACGATGTTATTTTAACGGAGAGGTGATAAATTTATTTCAAATATGGTATGTTGAAAGTTTCGATGGAAAGTGAAAAATTGGTTTACACATAGATCGGATCTCACATTCGAATATAAATTCGTGTATGCATATATTGTCGAATACGGGACATCTTCTACGGTGAAAATATCTGAATCGTGTAAAGCATCCAGATTACAAAGCATTCGCGCTTGCGCTTTACAGAGCACCAATCTCACGCGGTTTAGCCGATGGATGCCACACCAAAATATCGTATAACGCTTACAATGATTCCATCCACTAGCCACTGATACGGAGCCATTAGTAAGTGCATTGTTTTGAGATTTAAAAAGTAAAGATTTTATGTTATTTTTATGTTCGTTTCTGTACAAAGCTATATTTAATTATAATTATATTGACAGATTTTCAGACATAAAATCTAGAATTTTATCACTTTTAGATTTTAATAATTNGATTAGTGTAGAATCTATTAATTTTATGGAAGAAAACCTTTCAATCAGCCGTAGTCCGTAAACTTTACACGTGTCGGGCTGTGATTGGAACAACTTGTAAGAAATCGGATTCCTAATAAATTGGAACGTATCTATATCTTATAGGAGGGTCGACTGTACTGTAAATATTATGGAGAATTTTTTGATTTATATAAATTACGTAGTGAATAATAATGTTTATATTCGTATCCAGACTATATTGGCAAATCACTCTTTGACACAAAACATATAATTAATGACGATCTGAACAAAGATGTACTAAAAGAATTATATGATTTAATATCATTAATTTTTAAGGTACCCTCTAACAGTGTGTCTGTTGAGCGCAGTTTTTCAACCACGAAGCGAATTGATACATTGGCAAGAAACACACTCGGTCGGAGGAAAGATCGTCGTCACTAGCATTGCTTTCGGTAGAAAAAGAGCCTTTTAATACTTTGACGGAATCAACGACAAGCTATTTTTATGATAAAGTAATTAACGACTTTGCGGGAAAAAATTTGCCTAATAGAGTTAGTTTATAAAAAATAATAAAAACAAGTTTTTAAATCTTTGTTTTGTGTCAATTATCTATTTTAGAATGAAAGTAAATAAATTGTTTATTTTTGTTATTTCCAGTATTTGTTCAAAATTTTTATGGAAACACAGCTTTCCTATCATCAAATGTCACGGCACGCCACTGTTAAAAGAAACAACAAAAGAGTGTATTATCTTCTTACTATTCCAAGTAAATAAATAGATTTAACAAATAAATTAGCTGCCTCATACCTCGAGATGTCTACGTAAGAAGGCAACGGAATATGGTTTAAAATTATTTTCTGTCACCATTCCTTTAACTTTTTTTACTGCCTTCATTTTATTTTACTCTTTGCACCCCGGGACACAAAGCAATAGTAATATAGACTAATAAACGTATCGAGAATAATAAGAAACGCAACGCGACGACGCTCCGAGCCGAGGTAAATATTAACTCGAGATTCGAATTCAATCTTTTTACAAACGGATAGTAACAAAACCATATGCAAATAGTAATACGAAACAGAAGTAATCATCCTATACAATTATATTAGGCTTCTTATAATGTACTTGGCAATTAACTGATTATCGCGCGCGTGACGCGCGTCGTACGCGCCGCGCAACAATACCTATTTCGTCTATTGCTGCGTTAACAATAATTGCTAATAATATAGTTTTGGCGATTGTCAAAGCGAAATTTTTGTCGAAGTTATTCGATGCGAGTTAATTTTCTGTTTATTATTTTGTTGAAGATGAGTTTTATCAGTAAGTTTACCACTTCCTCTTATACATATAATTTTATTCATTAGATCACCGCGGGTTAACAACGTAAATAAAAGCATCGCGTTAAATGTAACTTATAGAAAATAAATGAAAATATTCTAATGTAAACTATGATAATGATCAATTCTGTACTTTCTCGTTTCAATGAGTTAATTACATGTAATAATTATAAAATTATTATTTACAGATGTTGATTGTTATTGCATTGAAACTATTTTCTGGTACGAAGATGGTTTTTATGTTACTTATGATTATCAAGTAAGTGAAAAAATACAATTTTATCTTACTTTATCTTACAGTAAATATTCATACAATAACGGAAATAAATTATACAAGTGATGTTAAGATTGCATAAAAATAATACAAATACTTAATATTTTTATAACTAATTAATTCTGTTTTACATTTTAGTATTTCATACCAAATGGCGAATATAGACATTATTCACTACTTTTTCCATATCAGCAAGCTTCTGTACCGCTTGCTTACGGACATCCAAGTCAAGACGGTTTATACGGACCGCCATTAGAAGGATTTCAGACCCCAAATTATTGGTCAGAGGCGGAAGTGGTTTCAAATGAACCTTTCCAAGAAGAGCAGCAGTTTGAAGTGGCAACAAATATACCAGAATTTTGGCCACGGGCAGAGATGGAAGAAAATGAACTTCTAGAAGTTCAAATGCGAATAAACGAATCGGAGTCTCCTGTAGCCGAGACGTCGCTACATTCGATTCAACCAAATATGTTGGAAAATAATCCTCAATCGGAATGTGAGACTCAAAAAGAAGTGTCCGAACATGAAATTGTCGTTCCGGATATAATAAAAAATAAAGATTCTTTATTAGAAACTCGTGAAGATTTTTCGATATCTACGCATCCACATAATAATGGTAAATTATATTAAATTTACATTAATAATAACATACAAAATACATAAAACACAAACTAATATATTAATGATTATGTACCAATAACAACAGTTATATTTAAAATAAGTGTTCGTAGGGCTAATGAAATAAAGCCCAGGCCGTATCCCTACAGCCAATAGACCATTTAGATCTTGTACAATAACAGTTTAATTACAAAATCCCTAGAAAACATTTTATATAATTTTAAGTATATAAATAAACATAAATAGTAAATGTAATTCATCAGTACAAATACGACTATAGAGAAAACAGTCAGATATGTGGACTACGACCCCGTAATTTTTGTGTCGGGTGTCCACAACTCTGGCTAATTATAATGGAATGTTCATTCACGAAATATAATAATACAATTTTAAGAATTTTTTGAAACAAATTTATTAAATATTCATAATAAATTTCAACATAAAGTTATAGTATTTTGTACATTTAATATAAAAGAAATTTATTTGCTTTAATATTTTGTATCACTTTGAAATAAAGTTTAGTGATTTTTTTTTTCGTGCATTGCTATACTTTAGAAGTGGAATCAGAACCTGGAATTTCATATACAAGTGATTCTGATACGGATAATTCCGCATCTTTCAATACAGAAGAAATTGTGGAGCAAGTTAAACAAACTGAAACAACAATGAACGTAACAGGAGACACCACAATTGACGAATCGGAAGATTTCGATGTCGACGAAGTTTCTATTACTGTAAGTTTACATATGATTAGATTATTCTTTTCGGCAAATTTCTTGATATTTACATCGCTTAATAAATACAACATTGTAATAGCAGTAGACATTGTAAAAAACACTCGATATAAATTGGCCAAATGTATAAGAAAATATTCTTAAAGGCCATTAAATAAATTAACTAAAAACTGTCAAATACTGTTTGAATTGAATGTGTAAATTTACTAAATCTTAATAAATATTTTAAAATTAAATTTTAGTTTCCAACGAAATCCGATCTCCTGAATATGCCTCCCGCGTGGATAAAGGACGAATTCTACGAAAGACCTCTGAAATGCGCTTTTAGATATTTAGAAAAAACATCGTTAGTCAAAGAAGTGATATACGAGGAAGAAGAATTTTATTATATCGAAGACGAACTGTCCGAGCTATCCGAAAGCGATGAATTAGAAACGAGCACTACAATAAGTGAAGATGACAATGACTTTCATTCCAATGAAAAATCTGATGAGGTCGATACTGAAACTGACGTATCGATATTCGGTGATATATTTGAATCCTTATCCGAAAGTGAATCACCAATTGATGTAAATATTGAACCATCCCATTCATCAGACAAAGATGAAATGATAACACCTGGCAATGGCGAGGAAACGATTCGAGTGAAGAAATGTAAAGAAGGTAAGATACGTTATATAGTATTTATCTCCTTAATGCTTTTCTTCATTTGTATAACTAAACATTGTTTTAATATGCGAAGAATTCTCAAATTTCCAGAATAGTTTACTTTGAAAATAATAACACGTTGTTAGCCGTAAAGCACATTTATATATTAAAGTAGTTCTGACGAGTTTTAATACATTGACAGACCCAATCTTAATTATACTTTATCGTGTTTGATGTAGCAGTTTATAACTTCAATAGAAATTTTAAGAGACGTTTTAAACAGTAAGATTGTCTTTTTTGCAGAAAAAAGCGAGGAAAGAAACAAAGATCCAATAAACAATGAAACTGAGAATTTCACAAAGGAAATTCATATCCAAGAAACGAAAAACGACGAAGATAAAAGTTTCGTTGGAGCAGAAATCATTTCGGAATCTGTTAAAAACGTAAGAAAACGATTATCTATTCCTACTTTTGTCGACATTTATAAATAATATATGTAAATTAATATAATAACTACAGTATTCATTTTATAAAATGGACATTTCTAAATCTGTAATAATCATGAAATACTGTATTTAAACTGGTTGCAATTATTACTTATATTTATCTGAATTTACAATTAACTTACTAATTTAAACTGTTTGAGATTTTGTTTTTAATGTTGTTTAATGCATGACAATTAATAATTTTTATGTAAAATTATTTTATTTCAAAACGTTTAGAAATGTTACAACTTAAAATACATTTTCACAATTAGGTATTATTGATAACACTTAGAAATAACAATGCGTGTCTTTCTAATAGCGATTTTTTATGCCATTTCTAACCGTTTGATTTTCGTAGGGCAATTTCATTTATTAGTATTCAAACGTCGTTATATAAAATATAATCACACATCTTTATTTATGTTCATTTATTGAATGAATTGTTTACTAATTCGGAGTATTTTTGTCATTTTTACATCAAAATATTTTAAAAGTTTAAAAGTTTTTTAATTGATGTCGAGTACAATTAATTTTTTCTGCAAAAAAAACACTTTATATATAAGCCTAGAATATTTCGTTTTATATTTTTAAGATACTTGAAAATTGTTTTATATTATTTTTGATTTATTAAAATATTTATACTTTTTTCAGGAACCTCCAAAATGTTTGGACGTTGTGATGCAGATTCTCAGAAGAATGACATTTTTCATTTTTCCCTGCATTAAACCAAAGCATTCGTGTGATGGATAACTGAAAGAGAATTTTAATTCTTATAATGTGTTGACGTCCCCAATATTAATCGGGATAAGACTTTTTCTGTTTATTAGAATCGAGAATCGAAATAATAATGGATTCGTGCCCCCTCGTGCCCGAAAAACTTCACATGACCATTCGGTCATGTGAAGTTTTTCGGGCTACATCTAAGTATGTGCCAGTATCCCCATAGAAACTCTTAACGGGAGGTACAAGATCTTACCATATGACAGGTGTGTTACGTTGTCGTATCCCATCAACCCAATGCAACCGAAAAGGTGGGTCATACAGAGTGCAATGTCGTACCCCTGTTAATTCGATGACACTTCAATAATCGTGTGACTAATTCATTGAACAAACTTTAATTGTTTTAGACAAATATTTTGAAATAACCCATTTATTTTTGGTTAGTTAATTAATATTCTTGATTTAAAGTGTTATACTTTATCGAGTTCAGTGTTTTGTACGAGTTCAGTGGTGGAAAATACCACAATTTTATATCTTAATTGTTAGATGAAATACAAATTTCCGGCATTAATTTATTGGTATAAGTAATTTATAAGAAAACGGATTTTTCGTATCTTAATTTCATTTTATTTTAATATTTTCAGAAAAGAAAATTTAAAAAAAATTGAAATTTAAGTTTATTCAAATGAACGGAGATAAAATTCTGAAGATAATCGAATTTAAAACTTCAAAATCAACTTCCAAAATTATTTACAATGAAATTGGAAAATTTCTAATCAAATTTAACAATTTTAATAATGATTATCTGAAAATTTTTAACACATCTAATTAAATGATGATGATTTTCAAATTGACATCCAATTAAGCAAAATTATTAATTTCCTAATTAATATATTTAATTTAAAATGCATGTATTTAAATTGATTCATTCAATAAACGTTATTGATATTTTCGGATTCTGTCTGATGTTTTTATTTATTTTCTGATTTATCACTTTATATTACACAGATGATGTAAATTACTTTACCGTAAATAAAATTCAAGCGACAACAATAAATATATTTTCAATTGAAGGTGATGAGAAATGCCCCGAAATTTTCTGATACCGTATATTCTTGTCTGTTGAATTTACTGTCGCATGCACTCCTTTGCCTATATTGCTTTAGCTGTCTTAGATCATCTCGCTGTGGGTAATTCATTTTTCCAATTAAATCAAATGTTTCCATTGACCAATATAGACGATTGTTTCCGAATCGGGCCACTTTAGTTTTGCGTTAAATATGTAGTGGAGCTGGCCAATGCGGTCTGGTTCACTCTACTTCTTGGGACAGGTGAGTTACCTGTTCGGGTCAAGCAGCAGCAATTAGCAGGATCGGCTAAGACAGACTTGGAGTTCAAATTGAATATATGTTTAATTCTGAAGTACGATCCGTCGTATTGTAATTACGGCGATATAGAAGCGATATAGAAAATATGTAGTATAAATAAATAATTAATTAATAAAAATAATTAAAAAGGAAAAGAGTATAATCGAAAGGAATAATTTATAGAAAGTAAAAAGAAAGACAGTAAGTAATCAATGTACAGCTACCAAGAGATCAATGGCTGAACACCAATGTTAAATATGTAAATTAGTTATTTCACATTGATACATGTTCCACTAGTGGCCGAGTAGAAAAAAGTATTGAACGTTCGTAGTCGATCGCGCTCGCCAACGGATTGGCCACATGGAGTTTTCAGGTATTTTTTACATATCTATTGGAGCTGTCCTTAAATTACATCCGCATTTTTATTGAAATATTTACTTCTCTTCCACACTTGTCTGTTTGTCCAAGTTTTCGTAACCCCCTTACTTCTTCAGATCTAACAAAATTCGACTCCCCCTTAAAACCTTTATCACATTATGAACGAAACATATAAGAATTTTTGAAATAAGTATAATAAAATGTATAAACTGTATAAAGTTTAATGAAATAAACGGACGTCCACTGAAGCTCAACCCTTCCCCTTGTAGGACTTTGCTGAACTTGTCGTAACCTCCTCCTTCTTTTCCAGTGTAGACGTCATATATGGACAGCCCCTAACACCTAAATAGGGACTAATTTCCCAAAGAAAATCCTTCTTCTTTGGGAGACAGTTCGTGTTGCGTTTCCTTATTCCATCCAATCCAATCCATTGATATACTCGTATATTGCGATAAATACCTTTGAGGGTTCATTTATTTGTAATTTAGGGATTTGTCGATTGCCGTCATGTGTTTGAGAGAGTTATTACTTTTGTTTTGGGGATTTCGCAACAATGTTGAAATGTAATTTCAAATTTAATTCACCTATAAGTTACTAATAGATGTTCATATTTTGTAGTATTAAAAGACTGTAATCTTTTATATTGTCACATTCGTCAATTTAAATGTCAGACAGTATTTTTTTTTTATACATTTTTAAAATTTTTTCTTCAATTGTTTATATTTAGTATTCACTTATTATAAGTACGACAGCTGAAATCATTAAGAAATAGTCTTGTATCAGCTAGTTGGGCATGAGCTTCTAGGCTATATCGTTCTGTGGTATGGTGTGACGTAATTGTCACGTATGCGTTTATGATGGTCTTTACGCGGCGAATAATGCCTTCAGGGAGGTCTTTTAAGGGTAACTGGCCCCTATTCAGAAGTTATAGACATGGAGAAAATCCGGAAAACTCCACGTAGCCCGTCCGTCCGATCCAATGACCGAACTCCCAGTGTTCAGGGAACGAAACCGCTTGGTAAGGAACAGTAACTGTTGTATTTTTAAAGGAGCTGATGTCACAATGAAGTTATGTGAGAGCTGGATGGCCGAGACAGTAAAGGAACCATTCTAGGCACTCTAGTTTGAGTCGAGACTCAAATTTTCACGAAATTGACCCGGATACGTGGACCCGTCTCATATCTGGACGGGGTTTGGTCGTACCACGAAGGGCATAGATCTTTCCGCTCAAATTGAAGCAAAATTACTTTAACGTTTTCTATATGCCCAGTCATCATGAATAATGACAAACTTATTATTAATTAATTAATCCTTAATCTATAATAAATCATATTAATAACTTAGTCCATAACATAGGCTATACGTAACAGCCAAAAAAGTAAAATTCAAATTTGAACTGTTGTAAAGTATATTCTTTAAGATAAAGTCTTTACCGAGGAAATTATCTTTTTAATCTTAATTCATTTTACAGAAATAAATTGAGTGCTTCGGTCGTATTTAGTAACCCTAATAAAAAAAATAAAAACAAAAATAGAATATTTTTTCTTTTTTTAAAACTATACTTTAAATTAAAACATTTATTTAAGTTTATTATATAATTATTGCAATATTAATACGAAACAATTTGATATTTTAATTAAGTTTTAATATCCATAATCTCGAACCTTTATGACCGAGGCTACAGAAAGCAGACGAACAAAATGGCATCTGGTTCAAACTTTGAATGAAATATGAGAAGGTAAGTTATTTTAAAGCCTAGAAAAGTGGATTGTAATTAATTTTTATTGAAAATTAATGGATTTACATCCAATAAAGCCAAAGATTGCCGATTTTTTCGCTAAAATCTAATGAAATCGTTGATTTAACGGTCGAAATTATCGGAGATCGTCTGTTTAGAATTATGTCAAATTAACTTACAAAATCATAAATTTATATCGTAATTTATTGAAAAAAACGGACATTTATAGTATTTGAATTAAATTTTGAAAGTTTTCAATAAAATAAACGTGGAAAAATCAGGATAAGATATTTAATACAAATTAATGACGTCATTCGTGACGGTGGTTCACTTCGCACGTGCCCACCAGGTAACTGCCAGAACCACATCGGAGCTGATATTTCAGACATGCGAGCACGAGGAACTGGCCCATCCACGCTGCCCTCCCTCGGCCACAGAAATGCAGCGCATCTCGCCCCCGAGGTTTTATAAACCGCACGATCGCCTTCGGCCATTTCCACCCAGTGTTTGTTATTGTAATAATTAGGAATAAAACTCAGTAGATTCAATAATTGCGATATTCAAGACAAGGAAAGTGAATGCGACAAGTAATGGTATGTTTTAATATTGTCTTTTTACCTTAAAATTTTTCGATATTTTAAGACTCAAAGCTGCAAAGCTTTAAAAATCAGATGAAGACAGAATGTTTCACCAAAATAAATCAGTTTTAAATGATAATCTTGAAAACAATGCTAGGTTTGAAAGGAAAGTACAGTACATTCTTCTGTATTCATTAATTGTGATAATCAAGACAATGAAAGTGAATGTTAGAATAAATTGCACTGTAATCATAATTTATGAACTTCAGATTGGAATAAAATTGAAATATTATGAAATCTGAAAAAAATATACAACTTTTTCAAAAAAGTAAACTAAATTATTTGATAATATACAAAATAGTGTGGAGAAAGTAAATGAATTGGACAATTTTCACAAAACAATACCAAATGAGATTAAAAGGGAGCTCTAACAAGTTTTATCATTCAATTCTGGAATTTTAGAATCAATACTTCTTAGTGAAAGCTTTA
This sequence comes from Centruroides sculpturatus, assembly GCF_000671375.1. Lineage (NCBI taxonomy): Eukaryota > Metazoa > Arthropoda > Arachnida > Scorpiones > Buthidae > Centruroides > Centruroides sculpturatus. The sequence continues at coordinate 303,325 of NW_019384308.1, forward strand.
AATTATCTAGAAAGTGCTTTAGATTATCTGACTATGACTTTTATAATATTATGGAATGGGTTTTTGCTTTTCCTGAGATATTTAAAGCTGTATGTTTACATAATGAACAAAATGATTGCTTATTACGTGCTTGTGGTGAATATGAGCCAGAAAATTGCAAGTAAAAAAAAGCATTCCTTCAATTGGAAAGAAATTTGTCAATTGTCAATTTCTTTCCAATCAGAAGTTCATAAATTGTAATCACAATGCAATTTATTCTCACATTCACTTTCATTGTCTTGATTATCACAATGAATACAGATGAATGTACTTTCCTTTCAAATATTGTATAGTTTTCAAGATTATCCAGAACTTTTAAAACTGATTTATTTGGGTGAAACATCCTGTCTTCATCTGAATTTTGAAAAGCATTGCTATTTGTAGCTTTAAGTCTTAAAATATGGAAAAATTTTAATGTAGAAATTGTATTTTCATTAATACTTTGATTACAATTTTTCTGTGCATCAAGATTTCCAGTTTTACTTTTCTTAATTCAAACATTGAAGTTGAAAATTCAAATTGAAATTTGCAACATTTGGAATGAGTTGTGAAAAACCACAATTCGCTTTTTCACACAGATTTACTTTACTAGTAGCAACAGTTGTTTGGCAAATAGGTGCGGTGACATCGGCATAACGTTGCCTAATTAGCCGTAATAATCTGGTTTTTTTAGTCTTTGCAGATAAGTGTCGTTAGAATATATGTGGCCGGCTTGCCTGGCTGCCTGTTAAACACGCGATAGGATTAGCGGAGATAGCAGCGCGACTCCCGATCGCCTCCCCGAAAGTAGTAGTAGAAAGGTGTCGATAACGTAGAAATACCCATATCCGTGGAGATGTTTGGAGTTGGAAAACACACACACACCCGTGGGGGTTTGAAGATAGAATAAAAAGAATAGGAATATGTCACATAGAGTAATTTTTGGATGGGGCTATATCCTGCGAAGGGTCACTGGTAGAGATATGGTTTCTTTGACTTTTTTGTTCCTACAAGTATGCTCTACAGCTCTGTTAAGGTTCCAAACATTCGGATCTTGAATTGTGCCGAATTTTAGTGTTTAGAAGGCAAAAAAATGTAATTCGAGTTACACAATATCTGAACATTTCAGTTTAGTTTTCCAATGTTATAAATTATAGGTTTAACGCCTTAAAACTTTTACAGAGATATTTTTGAAACTGAAAAAATTTGATTGAAAATTATGTCAGTAAATTCAGTTTTGCAATTTAATTTATATTTTTTATGTAAACGTTTTTATTCATTTTTATTTTATCTCTTAATTCGGGTTATTATATATATAAATACTTAGGTAAAATGTTTTGTAGTATGTAATTAAAAATTCAATACTTTTACTTATTCAGTGTTTAGTAGTCCAAGAAGTTTTACACAATATTGTAGTCTATTTATGCCTTTAGATATATATATAATTTTAAAATAGATTAAACAAAGAATGATCCTTGTAAATGTAGTTTTCCATCTTATCTTCGATGTGTAACAAATCGACAAAACTTTTTCAATATTTATTATTGTGATGTAAATAAACATTTTAAAAGCTAGACACCAACCAAAGCCGAATTCTATCGGGCTAGAAATGGCTATATTTCTAAATAAATGATGTAAACAATTTGGCACTAGAGGGAAGCGTTAGGCGCCATCTCTTAATAATTATCATAACTTTAATAATTATAACTTTTAATTAATTATAGACTATAGCAGGTGTGGCCAAACTTNGAAATGGCAACAAATATACCAGAATTTTGGCCACGGGCAGAGATGGAAGAAAATGAACTTCTAGAAGTTCAAATGCGAATAAACGAATCGGAGTCTCCTGTAGCCGAGACGTCGCTACATTCGATTCAACCAAATATGTTGGAAAATAATCCTCAATCGGAATGTGAGACTCAAAAAGAAGTGTCCGAACATGAAATTGTCGTTCCGGATATAATAAAAAATAAAGATTCTTTATTAGAAACTCGTGAAGATTTTTCGATATCTACGCATCCACATAATAATGGTAAATTATATTAAATTTACATTAATAATAACATACAAAATACATAAAACACAAACTAATATATTAATGATTATGTACCAATAACAACAGTTATATTTAAAATAAGTGTTCGTAGGGCTAATGAAATAAAGCCCAGGCCGTATCCCTACAGCCAATAGACCATTTAGATCTTGTACAATAACAGTTTAATTACAAAATCCCTAGAAAACATTTTATATAATTTTAAGTATATAAATAAACATAAATAGTAAATGTAATTCATCAGTACAAATACGACTATAGAGAAAACAGTCAGATATGTGGACTACGACCCCGTAATTTTTGTGTCGGGTGTCCACAACTCTGGCTAATTATAATGGAATGTTCATTCACGAAATATAATAATACAATTTTAAGAATTTTTTGAAACAAATTTATTAAATATTCATAATAAATTTCAACATAAAGTTATAGTATTTTGTACATTTAATATAAAAGAAATTTATTTGCTTTAATATTTTGTATCACTTTGAAATAAAGTTTAGTGATTTTTTTTTCGTGCATTGCTATACTTTAGAAGTGGAATCAGAACCTGGAATTTCATATACAAGTGATTCTGATACGGATAATTCCGCATCTTTCAATACAGAAGAAATTGTGGAGCAAGTTAAACAAACTGAAACAACAATGAACGTAACAGGAGACACCACAATTGACGAATCGGAAGATTTCGATGTCGACGAAGTTTCTATTACTGTAAGTTTACATATGATTAGATTATTCTTTTCGGCAAATTTCTTGATATTTACATCGCTTAATAAATACAACATTGTAATAGCAGTAGACATTGTAAAAAACACTCGATATAAATTGGCCAAATGTATAAGAAAATATTCTTAAAGGCCATTAAATAAATTAACTAAAAACTGTCAAATACTGTTTGAATTGAATGTGTAAATTTACTAAATCTTAATAAATATTTTAAAATTAAATTTTAGTTTCCAACGAAATCCGATCTCCTGAATATGCCTCCCGCGTGGATAAAGGACGAATTCTACGAAAGACCTCTGAAATGCGCTTTTAGATATTTAGAAAAAACATCGTTAGTCAAAGAAGTGATATACGAGGAAGAAGAATTTTATTATATCGAAGACGAACTGTCCGAGCTATCCGAAAGCGATGAATTAGAAACGAGCACTACAATAAGTGAAGATGACAATGACTTTCATTCCAATGAAAAATCTGATGAGGTCGATACTGAAACTGACGTATCGATATTCGGTGATATATTTGAATCCTTATCCGAAAGTGAATCACCAATTGATGTAAATATTGAACCATCCCATTCATCAGACAAAGATGAAATGATAACACCTGGCAATGGCGAGGAAACGATTCGAGTGAAGAAATGTAAAGAAGGTAAGATACGTTATATTTATCTCTTTGATGCTTTTCTTCATTTGTGTAACTAAACATTGTTTTAATATGCGAAAAATTGTCAAATTTCGAGAATAACACGTTGTTAGTCGTAAAGCACATTTACATATTAAAGTAGTTCTGACGAGTTTTAATACATTGACAGACCCAATCTTAATTATACTTTCTCGTGTTTGATGTAACAGTTTATAGCTTCAATAGAAATTTTAAGAGAAACGTTTTAAACAGTAAGATTGTCTTTTTTGCAGAAAAAAAGCGAGGAAGGAAACAAAGATCCAACAAAGAATAAAACTTAGAATTTGACAAAGGAAATTCATATCCAAGAAACGAAAAACGACGAAGATAAAAGTTTCGTTGGAGCAGAAATCATTTCGGAATCTGTTAAAACCGTAAGAAAACGATTATTTATTCCTACTTTTGTCGACATTTATTTATGTTCATTTTTTGAATGAATTGTTTACTAATTTGGAATATTTTTTTGTCATTTTTACATCAAAATATTATTTAAGTTTAAAAGTTTTTTAATTGATGTCGAGTACAATTAATTATTTCTGCAAAAAAAAAAAAAACACTTTATATATAAGCCTAGAATATTTCGTTTTATATTTTTAAGATACTTGAAAATTGTTTTATATTATTTTTGATTTATTAAAATATTTATACTTTTTTCAGGAACCTCCAAAATGTTTGGACGTTGTGATGCAGATTCTCAGAAGAATGACATTTTTCATTTTTCCGTGCATTAAACCAAAGCATTCGTGTGATGGATAACTGAAAGAGAATTTTAATTCTTATAATGTGTTGACGTCCCCAATATTAATCGGGATAAGACTTTTTCTGTTTATTAGAATCGAGAATCGAAATAATAATGGATTCGTGCCCCCTCGTGCCCGAAAAACTTCACATGACCATTCGGTCATGTGAAGTTTTTCGGGCTACATCTAAGTATGTGCCAGTATCCCCATAGAAACTCTTAACGGGAGGTACAAGATCTTACCATATGACAGGTGTGTTACGTTGTCGTATCCCATCAACCCAATGCAACCGAAAAGGTGGGTCATACAGAGTGCAATGTCGTACCCCTGTTAATTCGATGACACTTCAATAATCGTGTGACTAATTCATTGAACAAACTTTAATTGTTTTAGACAAATATTTTGAAATAACCCATTTATTTTTGGTTAGTTAATTAATATTCTTGATTTAAAGTGTTATACTTTATCGAGTTCAGTGTTTTGTACGAGTTCAGTGGTGGAAAATACCACAATTTTATATCTTAATTGTTAGATGAAATACAAATTTCCGGCATTAATTTATTGGTATAAGTAATTTATAAGAAAACGGATTTTTCGTATCTTAATTTCATTTTATTTTAATATTTTCAGAAAAGAAAATTTAAAAAAAATTGAAATTTAAGTTTATTCAAATGAACGGAGATAAAATTCTGAAGATAATCGAATTTAAAACTTCAAAATCAACTTCCAAAATTATTTACAATGAAATTGGAAAATTTCTAATCAAATTTAACAATTTTAATAATGATTATCTGAAAATTTTTAACACATCTAATTAAATGATGATGATTTTCAAATTGACATCCAATTAAGCAAAATTATTAATTTCCTAATTAATATATTTAATTTAAAATGCATGTATTTAAATTGATTCATTCAATAAACGTTATTGATATTTTCGGATTCTGTCTGATGTTTTTATTTATTTTCTGATTTATCACTTTATATTACACAGATGATGTAAATTACTTTACCGTAAATAAAATTCAAGCGACAACAATAAATATATTTTCAATTGAAGGTGATGAGAAATGCCCCGAAATTTTCTGATACCGTATATTCTTGTCTGTTGAATTTACTGTCGCATGCACTCCTTTGCCTATATTGCTTTAGCTGTCTTAGATCATCTCGCTGTGGGTAATTCATTTTTCCAATTAAATCAAATGTTTCCATTGACCAATATAGACGATTGTTTCCGAATCGGGCCACTTTAGTTTTGCGTTAAATATGTAGTGGAGCTGGCCAATGCGGTCTGGTTCACTCTACTTCTTGGGACAGGTGAGTTACCTGTTCGGGTCAAGCAGCAGCAATTAGCAGGATCGGCTAAGACAGACTTGGAGTTCAAATTGAATATATGTTTAATTCTGAAGTACGATCCGTCGTATTGTAATTACGGCGATATAGAAGCGATATAGAAAATATGTAGTATAAATAAATAATTAATTAATAAAAATAATTAAAAAGGAAAAGAGTATAATCGAAAGGAATAATTTATAGAAAGTAAAAAGAAAGACAGTAAGTAATCAATGTACAGCTACCAAGAGATCAATGGCTGAACACCAATGTTAAATATGTAAATTAGTTATTTCACATTGATACATGTTCCACTAGTGGCCGAGTAGAAAAAAGTATTGAACGTTCGTAGTCGATCGCGCTCGCCAACGGATTGGCCACATGGAGTTTTCAGGTATTTTTTACATATCTATTGGAGCTGTCCTTAAATTACATCCGCATTTTTCTTGAAATATTTACTTCTCTTCCACACTTGTCTGTTTGTCCAAGTTTTCGTAACCCCCTTACTTCTTCAGATCTAACAAAATTCGACTCCCCCTTAAAACCTTTATCACATTATGAACGAAACATATAAGAATTTTTGAAATAAGTATAATAAAATGTATAAACTGTATAAAGTTTAATGAAATAAACGGACGTCCACTGAAGCTCAACCCTTCCCCTTGTAGGACTTTGCTGAACTTGTCGTAACCTCCTCCTTCTTTTCCAGTGTAGACGTCATATATGGACAGCCCCTAACACCTAAATAGGGACTAATTTCCCAAAGAAAATCCTTCTTCTTTGGGAGACAGTTCGTGTTGCGTTTCCTTATTCCATCCAATCCAATCCATTGATATACTCGTATATTGCGATAAATACCTTTGAGGGTTCATTTATTTGTAATTTAGGGATTTGTCGATTGCCGTCATGTGTTTGAGAGAGTTATTACTTTTGTTTTGGGGATTTCGCAACAATGTTGAAATGTAATTTCAAATTTAATTCACCTATAAGTTACTAATAGATGTTCATATTTTGTAGTATTAAAAGACTGTAATCTTTTATATTGTCACATTCGTCAATTTAAATGTCAGACAGTATTTTTTTTTTATACATTTTTAAAATTTTTTCTTCAATTGTTTATATTTAGTATTCACTTATTATAAGTACGACAGCTGAAATCATTAAGAAATAGTCTTGTATCAGCTAGTTGGGCATGAGCTTCTAGGCTATATCGTTCTGTGGTATGGTGTGACGTAATTGTCACGTATGCGTTTATGATGGTCTTTACGCGGCGAATAATGCCTTCAGGGAGGTCTTTTAAGGGTAACTGGCCCCTATTCAGAAGTTATAGACATGGAGAAAATCCGGAAAACTCCACGTAGCCCGTCCGTCCGATCCAATGACCGAACTCCCAGTGTTCAGGGAACGAAACCGCTTGGTAAGGAACAGTAACTGTTGTATTTTTAAAGGAGCTGATGTCACAATGAAGTTATGTGAGAGCTGGATGGCCGAGACAGTAAAGGAACCATTCTAGGCACTCTAGTTTGAGTCGAGACTCAAATTTTCACGAAGTTGACCCGGATACGTGGACCCGTCTCATATCTGGACGGGGTTTGGTCGTACCACGAAGGGCATAGATCTTTCCGCTCAAATTGAAGCAAAATTACTTTAACGTTTTCTATATGCCCAGTCATCATGAATAATGACAAACTTATTATTAATTAATTAATCCTTAATCTATAATAAATCATATTAATAACTTAGTCCATAACATAGGCTATACGTAACAGCCAAAAAAGTAAAATTCAAATTTGAACTGTTGTAAAGTATATTCTTTAAGATAAAGTCTTTACCGAGGAAATTATCTTTTTAATCTTAATTCATTTTACAGAAATAAATTGAGTGCTTCGGTCGTATTTAGTAACCCTAATAAAAAAAATAAAAACAAAAATAGAATATTTTTTCTTTTTTTAAAACTATACTTTGAATTAAAACATTTATTTAAGTTTATTATATAATTATTGCAATATTAATACGAAACAATTTGATATTTTAATTAAGTTTTAATATCCATAATCTCGAACCTTTATGACCGAGGCTACAGAAAGCAGACGAACAAAATGGCATCTGGTTCAAACTTTGAATGAAATATGAGAAGGTAAGTTATTTTAAAGCCTAGAAAAGTGGATTGTAATTAATTTTTATTGAAAATTAATGGATTTACATCCAATAAAGCCAAAGATAGCCGATTTTTTCTCTAAAATCTTATGAAATCGTTGATTTAACGGTCGAAATTATCGGAGATCGTCTGTTTAGAATTATGTCAAATTAACTTACAAAATCATAAATTTATATCGTAATTTATTGAAAAAACGGACATTTATAGTATTTGAATTAAATTTTGAAAGTTTTCAATAAAATAAACGTGGAAAAATCAGGATAAGATATTTAATACAGATTAATGACGTCATTCGTGACGGTGGTTCACTTCGCACGTGCCCACCAGGTAACTGCCAGAACCACATCGGAGCTGATATTTCAGACATGCGAGCACGAGGAACTGGCCCATCCACGCTGCCCTCCCTCGGCCACAGAAATGCAGCGCATCTCGCCCCCGAGGTTTTATAAACCGCACGATCGCCTTCGGCCATTTCCACCCAGTGTTTGTTATTGTAATAATTAGGAATAAAACTCAGTAGATTCAATAATTGCGATATTCAAGACAAGGAAAGTGAATGCGACAAGTAATGGTATGTTTTAATATTGTCTTTTTACCTTAAAATTTTTCGATATTTTAAGACTCAAAGCTGCAAAGCTTTAAAAATCAGATGAAGACAGAATGTTTCACCAAAATAAATCAGTTTTAAATGATAATCTTGAAAACAATGCTAGGTTTGAAAGGAAAGTACAGTACATTCTTCTGTATTCATTAATTGTGATAATCAAGACAATGAAAGTGAATGTTAGAATAAATTGCACTGTAATCATAATTTATGAACTTCAGATTGGAATAAAATTGAAATATTATGAAATCTGAAAAAATATACAACTTTTTCAAAAAAGTAAACTAAATTATTTGATAATATACAAAATAGTGTGGAGAAAGTAAATGAATTGGACAATTTTCACAAAACAATACCAAATGAGATTAAAAGGGAGCTCTAACAAGTTTTATCATTCCATTCTGGAATTTTAGAATCAATACTTCTTAGTGAAAGCTTTAAATTCACTAGAAAGTGCTTTAGATTATCTGACTATGACTTTTATAATATTATGGAATGGGTTTTTGCTTTTCCTGAGATATTTAAAGCTGTATGTTTACATAATGAACAAAATGATTGCTTATTACGTGCTTGTGGTGAATATGAGCCAGAAAATTGCAAGTAAAAAAAAGCATTCCTTCAATTGGAAAGAAATTTGTCAATTGTCAATTTCTTTCCAATCAGAAGTTCATAAATTGTAATCACAATGCAATTTATTCTCACATTCACTTTCATTGTCTTGATTATCACAATGAATACAGATGAATGTACTTTCCTTTCAAATATTGTATAGTTTTCAAGATTATCCAGAACTTTTAAAACTGATTTATTTGGGTGAAACATCCTGTCTTCATCTGAATTTTGAAAAGCATTGCTATTTGTAGCTTTAAGTCTTAAAATATGGAAAAATTTTAATGTAGAAATTGTATTTTCATTAATACTTTGATTACAATTTTTCTGTGCATCAAGATTTCCAGTTTTACTTTTCTTAATTCAAACATTGAAGTTGAAAATTCAAATTGAAATTTGCAACATTTGGAATGAGTTGTGAAAAACCACAATTCGCTTTTTCACACAGATTTACTTTACTAGTAGCAACAGTTGTTTGGCAAATAGGTGCGGTGACATCGGCATAACGTTGCCTAATTAGCCGTAATAATCTGGTTTTTTTAGTCTTTGCAGATAAGTGTCGTTAGAATATATGTGGCCGGCTTGCCTGGCTGCCTGTTAAACACGCGATAGGATTAGCGGAGATAGCAGCGCGACTCCCGATCGCCTCCCCGAAAGTAGTAGTTGAAAGGTGTCGATAACGTAGAAATACCCATATCCGTGGAGATGTTTGGAGTTGGAAAACACACACACACCCGTGGGGGTTTGAAGATAGAATAAAAAGAATAGGAATATGTCACATAGAGTAATTTTGGGAGGGGGCTATATCCTGCGAAGGGTCACTGGTAGAGATATGGTTTCTTTGACTTTTTTGTTCCTACAAGTATGCTCTACAGCTCTGTTAAGGTTCCAAACATTCGGATCTTGAATTGTGCCGAATTTTAGTGTTTAGAAGGCAAAAAAATGTAATTCGAGTTACACAATATCTGAACATTTCAGTTTAGTTTTCCAATGTTATAAATTATAGATTTAACGCCTTAAAACTTTTACAGAGATATTTTTGAAACTGAAAAAATTTGATTGAAAATTATGTCAGTAAATTCAGTTTTGCAATTTAATTTATATTTTTTATGTAAACGTTTTTATTCATTTTTATTTTATCTCTTAATTCGGGTTATTATATATATAAATACTTAGGTAAAATGTTTTGTAGTATGTAATTAAAAATTCAATACTTTTACTTATTCAGTGTTTAGTAGTCCAAGAAGTTTTACACAATATTGTAGTCTATTTATGCCTTTAGATATATATATAATTTTAAAATAGATTAAACAAAGAATGATCCTTGTAAATGTAGTTTTCCATCTTATCTTCGATGTGTAACAAATCGACAAAACTTTTTCAATATTTATTATTGTGATGTAAATAAACATTTTAAAAGCTAGACACCAACCAAAGCCGAATTCTATCGGGCTAGAAATGGCTATATTTCTAAATAAATGATGTAAACAATTTGGCACTAGAGGGAAGCGTTAGGCGCCATCTCTTAATAATTATCATAACTTTAATAATTATAACTTTTAATTAATTATAGACTATAGCAGGTGTGGCCAAACTTTTATCCCTTAGGGGCTACTTTTTTGATAAAATATAGTCTGCGGGCGACTATGAATATGGGCAAACAATGTTAGGATTTTTATATGCGCATGAGTTAACATTCATTTGCATTGTTCATCGGGATTAATACAAACAGTATGGGTACGTTGCACAGACTGTCTATTATTGTAAGAATAAATTATCGAATTAAGATTTTTAAACATTAATTTAAGTGAAAGCAAATTGTTCAACTTTAGCTTCGCGGGCTACTTTCAAAACCTTTGCGGTCGACCGCGGTCTATGTGTTGGCCATCCCTGGACTATGGTATATCGGGTTTAGCGATTTTGTTTGTTTATAAATATTTTAAAAAGTATTTTTCTGAACAATGCATAAATATTTCGTTTAAAAACTTTTAAAAATAAGAGCGGCATAAAAACATAAATATTATCAGATAATAAATACAGTATTTTTTAAGGAATCGTTCGCAAACAAAACAATGCCGTGTCGTTATGAATAGTGACAAACAAAATCGGGCATTGTAATAATTTTCAAGTGCTTTAAATCATAATTTATCATACTGACCGGTCACTATGATTACTGCTATCACCTGGTAGGACAAAGTGATGATAATACCTTCAGGAGTTGAAGACCGTTCATTTAAAAACCAAGATTTAGACTGTGTTCATTTTATACATTTTCACAATTTTTGGCGCAACGAGTATTTGTGAGGTTTCAAAAATCGAGTCGAAATTTCGGGATCGAGTCGGGAGTTAAATGGATCAAGAACATGTGTCGGTGCGGTAGACTCGACAGAAAGGAAAACACTTGTTCTAAAACCAAACGCGACGCGGTGATAAATGACGGAGGGAATGTCTACCGGGTAAGAAGGGGCTTTGTCATAGTGCTCGTATACAAGAGTCGAAGTGTAAACAATCGAAAAAACGGGAGGACTGATGACCAAAAGAACACCTGTTAGGTCATGTGATCCCTAAACCATTTGGGGGGTAAACGGACGCAAAACATCTGGAAAATCGGTCAAGACAAGTGTCCGAGAAAGACTATAACGACGTAAATTACGAGTGTACGTATCAAGACCCCACCCCGTCAGCACCTCCCGTGCTTTACCCGACTTGAATTGGCTTCGGTCTCGCTTGGAGACAGAAGAATGGCCAATGGGGGTGAGGGAAAAGGGACACAAGACCAATCAAAAATGGGAAATTCGAGGGGAAATCGTACAAAACCCCCGAATCAAGGGAAGAAGACAGAGTTCTCCGCCCTCCGAGAAGTGCTGTTGGAAGAGTCAACCCGTCGCCTGTTTCGTATGCATACGACTTCGGACATCATCCTTCATCCGACCACCGACATCGGGAGCTCCCCAACTCAGGACGATCTAGATCAAATTTTTGTGCCATTATTATGTAAGCTAATTTTAATGTTAAAATAAACGGTTTTTGTAAGACACTTGTCATCTTTGCCTCTGCCGCTGCCACCCACATACGATCGGTCCCCAGGCTTTTCCTGACGCGCAGTTAACTTATTGCCCCTAAAAGTCAGCGCCTTACAGTATTCTACAAAACGATAACGGCAGAGAATTCGGCAATAATGTCATCAAAGAACTGATATGTTGCCTGAGTTAAAACTGGTGCATGGAAAATCCACTCACAAAGTCAGGGTTCAGTAGAAAGGCGTAATCAAGACGTTGAAAATATGCTTTGTTCTTGGTTGGAGACTAACAACACTAACATATGGTCGGAAGGATTACGTTATGTACAACTAATGAAAAATTGTGAGCATCATACTGGTTTAAATAAACTGCAGTCCGTATGAGGTCATGTTTGGAGCAAAGTTAAAAATTGGTCTAAAGAATTTTATACCTGATGAGTCATTGACCAACATTAATACAGAGGATGAGTTAGAGACTCTTTTTAAAACTAACGACGATTAATTTTTTTAATATAATTTATACCAAAATGACATTCCAGAAGTTTCCTTTATACTTCAATCAAAAAATCAATTAAAATTTGTTTATAATACTTTTCGTCAACATTAGTTTAATCAATATTTAATCAATACAGTTAATAATACTTTTTAAAGATCTCGTATCATTTTTAAAATACTTTGAAACAACACACAAAAACCCTACTGTACTTCTTTCATTAAGAATTATTTGAGTGTTTTTAAAAATCAAATTGCTCAAAAGATGTAAATTAAATTTTTTGAATATTTCAAAATACATTGCTATTTTTGTAATATCCGTTTTACCTAACAGTATCAAAGCTCAGAGGGAAAGACATATTTACTGGCGCCATCTTTTTTAATTGGAGAATTATCCTTGTATACGTCTTTTGTATAGGAATACATCTGTACTTATTTGAAATCGTGCCTTTTAGATAAATAAATGATCCAGTTTGGAGTGAATTTTCTTACCAACGAACTTGCCACGTGGAATTTTCCGAATTTTCTTCACGTTTGTAACATCTAAATAAAGGTCTATTTCCTATAGAGTGGCATCCATTGGCAGATCTACGTGTTGCGTTGGCGTATCCCATCAATCCAAACTTTGGTCTGATGGGATACAGAAACTAACCAACCCATAACTAGAAATACCTGAATATACTAGAAACAAATTCCGAACTAAGAATACACCTGTACTGTACATACATAATAATAAATCGATAGTGTCGTATGGCTTCCTGTCTCGACCCTTAATATATTAATACAGTATAAATGATATTTACAATTCTCTTTATTTATAGGGATTCAAATTAAGGGAAAACAGGATGACAATTATCATTTTTAAACGGAAACTATTTTAACTTTTTAAATATTCTGTGATTTTTAGGGATTATTTATTGTTGTTTTAACAATATGTGTTGATTTATATGGGTTTGTTTATATGCTCATTTTAGTTGACGATTCTCTGCTTCAAATTGAAGATACGAAGTGTTAAAATAATTAATGTCCTCCGGGCGGTAAAGTCAAAAGTGAAGACCCTTCATTCTCGCATTCGGATATTGTTGTTTAATAGCAAGGTTAGTGAATTTTTATCTTACGAATTTATTACTATTATTTTTTTTAAGTGCGGTTTCAAAATTTCGAAAATGCGATGTTTTGTTTCTATTTGTACATATTTTTTAAATTCTAGATGCATGTATATTATATAAAAAAACATTTAAAATAGTTGTCTGTACTTCTGCATTATCTACAAATATTGTTCAATTTTAGCAAAATCTGATAACTTGTATGCTGTGAACGTACTAATAATAATTAATGCAATCCTTTCTGGTTACATTTCGCGAGTTGAAGACATCCCTGCTCTGGTTGTCAAAATGATGATACAGTATATTTAAATGATATAATTTCAGAACAAGCAATTATTTATTGTGACATCGTTACAATGCCGGGCTGTAGTTTATAAACATATTTTTAAATTTATTTAATTTAAAATATATCCTTTCCACCTCAAATTAGTAGTGGCTTGCCCCTGTACATCATAATTTCCTTTAACAATAGAATCGTGTCGGTCATCTAACACCTTTCGGGGGAAAATGTTTGAATTGAAATAACGTGACTTCCAGTTTGCATCGGAAGTTTGTATATAGTTAATCCTGGCCTCCTGCCCCAAGGTTTTTATATCTGGTCTTGATTTTCATCGATCTAACTCCGTTCTTGAGATTAAAGGAAGAAAGACAGACGGACGGACGACAGTGGGAATTTATAGATTACGATTTTTTCAAATTGCAGCCCAAAAATATTTCCTGGATAAACAAATACTCTGTACTGTGTTTAGTAAGAATCCATACATCTAAGTGAGGTTCTTGCAACCTTCTTACCGACCATTTCCGACGACTTTCCTTTCTTCACCTATTGTTATCAGTCAATGGCTATGATCAGGCCTATTTACGTATAGGTGGCTCTGGTCATGGCGAAGAAACTGGTTTCATTTTAACGCGACTTTGAACGCAACTCGGAGTAAAATTGAACCCAAGATTCCTGCTTGTTAAGTTTAAAAATTAAAAACTCGAGTTCACAAATAGCTTTGTTGTTCGATTATACAGACTAACGTTCATTTCATATTGGACTTACTGAACTGGAATTTTTACGGGAGTTTTTTTTCGTTGAACTGGTAACATCTCCGGAAAATGGCCTTAACCTCACAAATTGCCAAATATCAAAAGTCCGTCAAATGTTTTTCCTGTTTCAAACTGTTTGTGCATGCGTTGGCGCATTTTTCTGTCGCTTACGTTTGTGGCTCAGAAATAAGAAAGAAAACCCGGAAAATTCCCCGGAAAACTCTATGATCAGCTCCATATGGGCTGATCATAGAGTTTTCTGGGTTTTCTTCACGTTAGTAACATATAAATAGGGGTCAGTTTCTCATAGAAAGTCCGCCCGGGAGACACTCCCTCTTGGCATGTGCCCATATGTTGCTTTATCGTATCCCATCAATCTTACAATCCATTCATCTTGTATAGGAGAATGTCGGAATTATACGGGGTGGCGGACATCCAATCACTGCAACAGACTAACACCGTGTGAAAGTCGTTTTGAGGTTAGTGGAGAATGATCGTCGAGGACTTGTCAAGAAATGAGTTTCTAAGTAGACGTTACAGCTTCCAGTATTTACGACTTCTTGACGAAGAAGCTGGGAATGCACAAAACTGCTGCAAGATGCTCTTCACGCTATAAACGGCAAGCAGATATGGCAGCGTATAAAACTTCTCGAATTCATCTAGAGCGTTACAAGCGTGAAGACGAATCCTTCATTCGTCAAATTAATACAATTGACGAAACCGTCAATTGCATTAATTTCGACCATGGACCAGATCTACGAACCGGAGCTGAACTTCGATCGAATGACTAGCAACTGCAGCAAAAACAGAATAAGGAGAAAGTGTTAATGGTTATCGCAGGCGACTTCCAAGGAGTTCTTGTCTCATTGTATACCACAGGGACAGACTACTGCAACTTTCTCGAACAGCATCATCGTCCAACAATTCATCTCAAAAAGTCAGTCGCCACAATCATATCCAATTGTCTTGCACGATAATGCGTGCAATCATTCTACGTCACCACTGAGGACATTACTGAGCATATAGCTGTGGAGATATTAGAAGAGTCATCATACCACCTGACACAATTCCACGTGACTGACTCTATCTCGAAAATGAAAGAACTTAGAGGCATGCGCATCTGTGACGATGCATTAACCTTTCTGTCTTAGGTCGATCTTAGGTCGATAATGGCTAAAAATGACACTTTTGACGATGTTCGTGGTATCCCAGGGGGATGTGCACAAAAGTGGAGACATTGAACGACGGTGACCCTCACGCCTTTACTTTAGAATTAATAAACTACAACATCATTGCCAATCCAATTTTCCACTGACAATGCATTATAGAGCAGCCACAATATTATCTATTATGGGCAATTCCGAGTCAAAATTCACCAACATTAATGACCAGGAGAATACTTTCAATACCTTTGTTTCCAAACAGTCACGATTACGTTCGAATTCAAATCCTTCAGAGAGATAAGAAGATACTTGTTCTACATGGTGATAACGAATGTTCTTAGACTGTCACCACCAAATAACAATTATACGTTGTTGCCGAGGGACTTCCCATAAGGTCAGTTAATATTATTGTTGCTATCGATCAAACAGGAAGTGAATTATCTATGATTTTTGCTTTTGTATTTCACGTATTTGATAGCAAACAATTTACTTCGACAGATAAACTAAGTCAATAGAAAGTTTCTGTAATTCTCTTTTTTAAAAATCTGGTGCTGGAAACTTCGACGTCATTTGTTTGGGACTTTTACCATTGTTTTGGCATGATTCCAAGTGAAACCGCAGAAAATTTTCCAGAGGAAGGAGCAAAGCTTGAAGGAAAATAATAATTAATTAAATTACATCAATAAATTTTTAAGTTCTTGGAGTTTTTCAGTACATTATAGAATGCAGTCATGGTCTAAGGTGTTATGTAGGTTACATATCTCAATCACTTTTACTATTATAAACGTGGAATGTTTTATTTAATTCCAGGAGAGGTCAGTTTCGAAAATCATCACTCCTTTCGGTTTGGTTTATTTATTTACGGCAATGCGATATCTGGGCGATCTGCCTCCGAGAGGATTTACTATGGGAAACTGGCCCTATTTATATGTTACTAACGTGAAGACAACCCGGAAAAATTCACGCGGTCAGCCGTTGGTCAGGCGTGAACAAGACCAGAGTTCAGTGGTTTTTTTCCACTGTGGGCCCTTTCGTTTCTCGTAATATTTACATTATGTCGCATTTAATTTCCCTCGTAGGTTTCGAGGCCTCACTGACAGATTGTGATTTTTTGAAAAGAAGTTGCAGATTCAGAATTTACACACGTGTTAGATACGAACACCAATGCATATTTATTCACTGACGTATTGTAAAATAAATAAACGACAAGGTCATTCTGGCAACGCCTCTTTCATTATCACCTGTTAACGAAATTTATGGGACGGTTCGATCTATTATCGTTCCATAGACTGTAGTAACAAAGACATTCCAGTCTCACAAATGCGGCCAACCCATTGATTGTACACAAGTGTGACAATAAATGGGTTGGCCGGGTGTTCTTCACCCATCTAACACTTAAATGGGACCAGTTTCTCCCGGATGGTACCCCACCTTCACAGATCGCCCAAGTATTGTGTTGCCTCCTTCCATCAATCTAATTCGACATCATTTATATTTTCGTAGATTTATTTATTTAAAACATTAAGGTAGTTTTATAATTAAAAATTGATTCATTTTCTGAGAATTTGCAGTGTAATGCGTAGAATATATATAAGGACGTTAGCTTTATAAATCGGATGAAACAGCACAAAAATATTTCCAGATAATTCCGATTTTTAGATCGAATTTATCAATCTTTCTATAACGGCACTTTTAATTTATGTAAATGAGGAATTAATATAATTATCTACAAAAATGTGAGGAGGAGGAAGAGTATTCTTTTCGTTTTAAAGCTTATCATGGAATTTCTGGATAATCAAAATGGTAAAGGCAGCTGCCACTCTAGGGGGTCCGGGTTCGCGTTTATGTCGGGTCCTCGGATATTTTCGTGAATAGTTTGATTCGATGCGTCCATTACCAAACTATGACCCATTGCCATCAAATCGAACCCATGGTGATGGACCGAAGACTCGAAGGGGGACGATTTAAAATAATTAAGTGGCTAAAGACTAAAATGTACGCTTAAAAATATCCATTTAAATATATAAAAATAAGAAATCACTTCTAAAACATTTAGGTAGAAATTTAATCATCATTCATGTTTATAAACGACGATTTCTTTAAAAAAGTACACGATATAAAATACTAACCTTACACACGTTATGTACACAAACAGCATTAACGCTTCATAAATACCCGTCCAAAACTTTTCGTCGTTTTTTAAAAATAAAAATAAAGGCCGATAACAATTATTTGACGGCAATTTCCACGTCGACTTTTTCCAAATTCTTCTTATCTGTTGCCGATGGTACTTTAATTTGGGCGGGTGGTTCCGATACGGCCCAAGATTCGGGTTCTGCCGACCCTATGATAACAAATATGGCGGCTCCGATGACATATATCGCTGCCGAACTGTAGAAGACTTTGCTCCATTGTTGAATACCACCATGCTGTTTAGAAAAAATAATTAGTTTAGTTACGTCATATGCAGAAACATTACATCACACAATAAATAAAACTTTGTTTTACTCGACTGTGACGTAAGTTCATGCGTCGTAAAGTGATGAATCTCTATTCTTCTATGACGTGAATATTATTGCGTAATAATTCACTTTTACGTCTGTGTGACGTGACCGATACGTAACTAACATTCTACACATACAGAGTTTCATAGATACTTACGTCGGAATCGAGGAATATTCCAGCAACTAAAGGTGTTAGAAAACCCGTAGCACCAGCCAGACCGTTAGCCAAACCGAAAATCGTCCCTAAAAATTCAAATTTTAGCTTTAAAAATTACCTTTTAAAAAAAAGTAAAAATGTAATTTTATTAAAATTTTAAAAAAATACGATTCATACCCGCAAATTCGGGTGCGATATCGACGAAAACTGGTATATCTCCTCCTCCTACCATTCCGTAAAGACCCATAGATAGAACCAAAAGCACTACCACGGAAGAACTGTCGCAACCCATGATAGGTACCGCGATCAGACAGAATGCGGGACCCAAAAGAGCTACAAAATTCATAAATAATAAATTTACGAAGGTTGAAGTGTTTCTAGATGTACTGTACTTTATTAGTATACTAACCAACGGATTCGAACATCTTCCTTATACATGTAGTGCTTAAATTGTTCCTCTTCCTAAGCGCATCTGCTGTGTAACCAGAAACTAACATGCACAATATTTCGGCTACGTAAACTAGCGAATTCGTGAAACCGTTCTAGAAATGTTTAATGCATACAATTAATTATAAAAGCATAATTAGTATTGTCATAAATTTTAATATCACTCACCTTCTGCATAGGAAAGTGGAGTACGTCGGCTAAATATGCCGGTAATTTAGTTAATAATGATGTAAATCCCCACGTTCCAGAAAATTTAGCAATTGTTACAGCCCATACCGCTTTAGATTTAAAGATGTTCTTCCAAGGAATGGGTCTACTCTGCTCGAAACGTAAATTAAACGCATGTTTACAATTTAAATCGGGCGATTTTAACAATCAGTTTTTTTCTAGAAGATTATTTTTACCTTTTTCTGCGAAAACTGTGGAAGATTTTGTTGTATATACATTAACTCCTTTTTGGATATTCTCGGGTGATCTTCTGGTGAATTATGCACTAGAGTGGCCCAAAACATGAACCATAAACATCCACATATTCCTAAAAAAATTTAATTTATACTTCAGAATCATAAAAATAAACGTAATTTTATTTTATTTTTGTCTAAATACACTCTAATATCTTACCATAAACGTAAAAAGCCGATGGCCAACCACCGGCAAAACCGTATTCGCATAAGAAGCCCGTGAGAGACATAGTTACGATGGTTCCAACGTGCTGACCAATGGTACATATAGATAGCATTCTGCTCCTCTCTTCCGGTGGTGCCCATCGCGAGAACATGGCGTACATGGAAGCGGAATTAACTCCCTAAAAACAGCAACCGTTTACTAAAGACTTACTATGGAAAAGGAAGATAGGGATACTCTTACCTGTCCTAATCCTATCAAAACTCTGACTATGACCATAGCGACGATCCCCCAATGAGCCACTAAAGGAGTTACTAGAGTCAAGATGGAGGTGCATAAAATACCCGTGCCCAAAAGCCATTTAGCTCCTACGATTTCCGATAGCCTTCCTCCTAGCAAGGGAGTGCAGATGTAACCGTAATAAAAAGCTCCCAAAATCACACCTTGTATGGAAGGACTCCATAGAAATTTCCCCTAAAAATTCAAAGAATTTATGAATATCGTTAAAGTTTTGGTGATTTTTATCGCCATTTTCTTACCTCATAATGGACCGTTGTAGTATTTGAGAAGTGTATGGGGCATTCGTCGTCGGTAGTGTCGTTTTCGTTGGCTTCTATGGCGGTGCTATTGACCATAGCAACTATGGTCAGATTCAAGCAGACTCTCTGCGTATACTGCAAACCCAGACCAAAGAAAGTAAGAAGGGTGAGCACGTAACGAGCAGGAATCCAGTCTAAAAAGATAGTAATTCCAGTATTAAAAAAATAATTAAAATAAAATAAAATAAAGTATACCCTTACCGAGATACGCGTGCATTTTGCATGATCCAGACTCTTCCATCGGTACCGATTATAAAATCATGAAATATGTGTTAAAAAATTCCGTTTTTACAAAGGCACGTTCGAATAAAACTAGTAATTTGCGCATGGTATCGATCTCATTAACGAATGATATAATGATCAATCAAGCGCGATTAATCAGCATAATCGATCAAGTGATTCGATCCATCGCTCCACAAGCGAGATGCCAATTCTGTTCTCGATTCTAAAACACGTTCTGTGACAGGTTTAGAAACAGAAAAATCGATCGAAAAAACACAAAATAATAAATAAATAAAAAAGTATTTCGTTCCGCCCGATCAAAACTATTCTTTGTTTTCCATTTTGATACACAAGAGTAATTGTTTAGGATGTATTATAATTATATTTTAAGCTTTACTTCATTTATTGTCCTGCAGATATTTTAGAAAATTAAACAATAATTCGATTAAATAAATCTAAAAACTAAATTTCTAACGTCACGTGCGAAGTTTTTTTTTATAACTAATTTATAGTTTTTGTGTAAAATAATACAAAAGTCGTTCCAGTTCAAGCATTGAAAGTTTCGAGTGTACATAATCCAAGCTTTTGTTTAGGGCCTCCTGCTTTTAAGGACCTCGCACACGCTAAATACAATTTATATTTATCGATATTAGAACTTGGTCCAGTAGTCTACTTAGTTAGGATATTAAATTTTGTGATTATACGCCTATATAATAAAAAGAGGCCTTAGGGCATTCTTCGCACACTCTAAGTGTAGAGATGAAAGAGAAGTTTTTATTAATATTTTAAATAAGGCAAAGAAATACGCTGCAACAAATATCTGAAAAAGCACGTTACTTTAGCAAATAAGTTTGCTTCTTCAAGCATAAAAAATTACAAAATTAATTTACATTTTGAAAAAAAAATTATTTTAAAACTTCATTTTTTTTCCTTTATTTTTCAAAGTAAATTTCATAAATATTTGTATTATTATTGTATTATTTATAAAAAATCGCTAGAATATATTAATGTGTCAGTTAACGTAAATGACTACTGATGTGTATGTATTAATATAAATAATTGCATACATTAATAATTTATGGTTTAATATAATTGGCAATAGAGTCAGTAGAAATCCGGGTAATTTATAAAACGAAAATTTCACCGTTAAAACTGTAAAAAAAAGGTTTTAAAGCTGCGCAAATGAATTCTTTTTAACGTTTTCGAGTAAATTAAATCTATTTTTAAACCGATCATCTCAAGTGTAAAACTGTCAAAAGTAGGTTAAGTTCTGCTTTTGCGAGCGTGAATAGCATATGAAATATTATATATAAAATGCAAATTTTAACTTCCAAAAACAGGAAACATTTTTTTTTTGAAAATTAATTAAAACGATAAATAAATAAAACCAAAGAAAATTGGATACCTCTTTCTTTATAATCCAATTCATCGCTAGGCTGGTTGTAATCGTAATTAGTTAATTTCTTTTCTAATTTAATGTCCATTCCTTTATTGCTGGAAAGAGTCCTCCTCCTCATCAGTAGTGTGCTTTTGGCACTCGAGGAACCAAAGATACGTACGAAAATTGTGATCTAAAGAAGACAAAGATTTCCCTTTTATGTTATCCATCCCGGTTTGATTTATACCCCTAGATAAACATTTGTTAGTGCATCGTGACTGTTACGTACAAGTCTTGATAATGATGAGAGTATTTACGATATATCTAGATTAATTACGTCACGTGAGAGGTCCAAGGTCGAGCAGAATTGTAAATTTACGATTTCGTCGAAAAATTTCGATAGTCAAAATCATTTTTATTATGTTACAATATTGATTATTAAGTTTACAAAAGTTCTATATGTAACTTATAAGCTGATACTTTGGTAAAAATACTAGAAATTTTTAATTTGTTAAAGGCAAATTAATATATGATTATGTATGAAATTTGTGGCATTATTAAGAAAAAAAATCGACAAGTTTAGAAACCAAAATGAGCTTTAGTTTCCCCCCCCATTTAACAACTGTATGTTAGTAATTAAATGTAGTTTTATTTAGTAAATTGGAGAGAAAATCTTCAAGAAGTAAAATTTAAGATAATAATTAAAAGTATAAAAATATTTATTTAGAAATTCTCTAATTTCATATCAATGAATGAGATCTGTTTGTTTAGTATTAGTATCAAATGTGGACTTATTTATAGGTTTGGTAACAGTTTATTTATGGAATTTTCCATCAAAATCTACTGGATGTTTTTGGTAGAATATCCTTTTAAATTTTGTTAATTAAGTAATAAGGAAATAGCCAACTGTAAAAAGGCATTAGTCTGTTGTTAAAAATTCAACAAGAAAATTTTATATATTTTATACAATGTTAATTAAATCTCATCTTTAGGTTATACTTCTATTGAAATGAATGTATAGAAATATCTGGAAGATGTGGAATTCATGGAATTTAAATTTTAAATTCAATCAAATTAAAGTTTTATTTATACATATAATTTTCCTGTTGAATTTGTAAAAGTTTTTGAGACTATAAACAGTAGATCCAATAGAAGATATATAAGTTTAATACTTCTTTAAACTTGTTTTGATTTTTATTTACATTCTGAAACAAATATTATTCAGTTAAAAACATTATTGTGAGTTTTAATTACATGACTTAAAAGTTCAATAAAATTTTTATCTGAATAAAGGTTAAGGTTAATTAAAACTTTAACCTGTATTAATAGTAATTTTTTTAAAGCTTGGAAACAAATATTAAAATAGTAACATGATTTAGATCAACAAGTCTACTTGTTCAGATTAAGATTTATAATTCTTAAAGAATAAAAGAATGATGGATTAGAAATGAAATTTTTCTTGTATATTTTTGGAAATTTTGCTGATTTATTCAAGAGATTCTTAATTAATATTGTTAATTTCGAACCACCTCTTTGAGTCATGTTGGTATTATATTATACGAAGGTGTAGTTTCTTCCTGTAGATATATAAAATACTTTGGGAATACAATTGATTATGGTTCCAGACTTGGTAAGAAAATACATCTTTGTACATATTGCTAGTTTTGTTGATATTAATAAAATATTTTTATAATCAGAAGATTTTTTTAATAAATTAATTAATTAGTGTAAACTTTTATAAGAAAATTCTGTTTTTTAATAATTAGCTTTTTTGAATAGAGGTTTGAGATTTCTGAAATTCTTCCTTGTTTAGTTCATCTAAACACATGTCTGTAAGTTAAAATAAATATTAATAAATAAAATATCTAAATTTTAAACATAAATAAACTACAAAGTAATAAATAAATATTAACTTATTTAAAAATAAAATGTATCCTTTCAAACTTCTTATTCTAAATTTGTTTTATTTGTTTTTAAATAAGGAATTAATATTTGTTTCAATTCATCTTCTTTATAAAATCATCTTCAAATAAACCTTAAAATATAAAAAACAATAAAAAAAAAAGAAATTTTTGCTTTTTTTATATAATTGGAAAACATGTTTATTTCAAATTAATCAAGTAAAGAAATCTGTTTCTTTCATACATGTGAGAAAACTGTTTGTTTCTTTCATTCTAATTAGGTAGAAAAAAAATCCTTTTGTTTAGACCAATTAACAAAAACAATAGAATTTAAATACCTTTAATTTGTTTTTGTTTCCAACAGGATAGTTTGATAATTAAAAAAAATGAATTATATTTTCTTTACAATCCAATTAAAGAAAATTATTTTTAAAAACCTGGAAAAAATATTTAAATTGGATAAAAACTGAATTGTTTATCATTCTGTAACCGCATAGCTTTGCCTTAATAATATTCTTATGTTAATCCTGTTGGAGAGACAAGTTAATTATCTTTTATCAGAATATTTATGTTAATTCTATTGTAATTAAAAGTAGAGAACATCTGATGTGTCAAAAGCTTTATCACAATTTATAATATTTCCCATCTTGAAAACATTTATTGGAATACTTTTAATTGTAATTAATATTCAAAATATGGTTAGAAGAAAAAATAAGTTTGATTACTTAATTAACTCTGGAATTTTAATATAGGTTCAAAGAACTTTTTGCAAATTTCATCATGAGAGATAATATGTCAAGAGATGAGACTGGTTCCATGCTGATGAACCGTCGATTCTATTTTCATGATAGTAAACGGAAGCTTTTCTGTAACCTAGGTCGTTCACACTGGATGACACCTGGAAAAATGATTAACGTGATCACCCAATGTCTTTTATTTTTTACTGATGACCTGCCAGAAACCTGGAAGGCCATTAGTTATATTCAGGAAACCTTAAATTTTATTGAAGGCACATTATTGATAGGACACCCGATAGTAATACATATATTACATATGTATTAATTGTGATCAATGAACTCGCTCTTTCATAGGTGAATGTCATTACTGACAATGGCTAATAAATGCATTATGATAAATGATTTAATTGAAATTTTATTATTTTAAATGAATAAATAATTGTTTACCTGTAATAAAATCAGCAGGAAAATAAAATCTAGAGATTAAAACAATTAAATTTTTAAAACTATATTCAGGATCATCATTAATAAAATCAGATTTAAAAGAACAATATTTTATTATTTTACATTACAATAATTAAATTTATTTAAGATTCCAACATTCCTAATTTTTAAAATTTAAAAAGATTTATATCAAACAATTACTTAAGCAAGCTTTAACTTATTTTAAATATTTATTACTACTAAATAATATTGTGTGAGTTAACAGCATAGGCAAATATATTACCTGTATTTTTTGTTTGTTAAAAAATACGTATTCATTAAATACAGAAAAAATAGATTCTATGATGGACCACATGAATTTGGAAATAATCCAAGCAACTTTTGGCACATTATGCTTAAAATAGCAATTTATTAACTGATTAATATATAAATATACTTATTATCTCCTATTATAGAAGATGTAGAAAGGAACTTTATCAAGATTTAAATAAATATTTGTGATGATATGTACAAGAATATTGNGTGCATCTTTTTAGAATGAATGGTTTTATTTAACTGTTACAAGAATATTGATCAGAGAAGCAATATTTATTACATAAACTTTTTGTGATTGATATAACACAATAATATATATAAACACTAATCAATGCAAGTCATTTAGTACATTTTAGCGATATTATTTTGTCCTTGTGGAGTGGGTACAAACATTAACATCCTATTAATTCACTCTTTAAAGCTGTATTTCCAAATCCTTTTCTCTTGGCGCCACATTCGCAACAGTACTTTGCGGCAGCTACTGGGTATTTGCTCCCGCAGTGTGAACAGAACAGTGGCAGGATGTTTTCTGAGGACCCACCCCTGCTTCCGGAGGTTCCGGTGCTCAATGAACTGATACTACTACTGGAACTGAGAGGTGTATTGCTGTTGCTACCCCAACAAGATCTGCTGGGCCATCCCTGAGTAGGACCATCGCAACTTGAGACTTCGGGCAGATTGGAATTGGACGGAAACATTAATTTATTCCAACTGAAAAAGAAAGTTTGTACGATAAATATTATTTTACGATACAATAAACTATGTCGAGTTTGCATTTTATCACTATTGTAAAACTAATGTCATTTAAATCAGAGAAAAATGTTTTCATCTGTTTTATGAGTTGGAATATAGAAATCATAAACTTTTCTGACAGATGAAAACTCTCTTGGTAGAATCAGATTTTGCATAATAAATCAAGTCAATCATAATCCATTATGTAACTATTCATTCTTTGAAATAAATTATGGACTTTGTAATAACAAAGATATAGCTAAGTAGAATACAATTTAAATTATATGCATGACAAAAGATATTATTTGACATATTATTCAAAGATTATTTACAAGATATATAAAAATTAAACTTATAACATGCAATTTTCATATAATAAATTTTAATAAATGGAAATGTTATAAAATAATAATCAAATTTATTTATTTATTTTGACCAAATTTAATAAATTTATAGAATAAGTCTGAATTTTGAAATACATTTAAATTACCTGTTGTTTAAATCTCCATATACATTTGTTGAAGCAATGGAACTATTTAGATCAACTAACCTCTGGAGAACGCCATATTCTTCTTCATTTATAACATCACCATTATGACTAAAAGGAAAAGGCTCATGAATTTTTTTAAATTTAAAAACAAAACAATTTCTCTGAGTTGTGAAATATAGAAAAGTATTCAAAACTTTACTTATTCACCTTTGTCCCCAATTTCCAGTAGAATCTAATCCCCCTGTTCTGACTCCAGGTACAGTTCTTGGAGAGCGATTATCAATTCCTTTAGAATGAAGTATATCTTGCAAATGTGACGAAACATGACTCAAAGAGGAATACCCATCATCGGATTCTGGAGATCTAAACATTTTAATTGAAAAATAAATTATACTCTAAATGTAATTTAGAATGACAATCATAAAAATTTGCCACTGACTTCTTAATATTACGATTTGGAAATTTGTCCTTAAATTTGACAACTTGTGATTGTGACCCAATACTATTTTGACTGCCCGTACTTTCACGACTCTTTATGTCATAACGTTCACTATAGAAAAATTTTTTAAAATTAAATACACAACATATTTGATATTATTTAATAAAAAAAAATCTGTAATAAGACACTAAAAAGTATAATAAAAAAAAAACTACCTAGAAACCCTTCCTGTTTGTTTTCCTGATTTCATATAATTACGATTCGAATCTACCTCCCTCGATTTTGCTTTATTAACTATATTTTCTGATATTACTTGCTCTTCATTTGATGCAGTTTTTCTTCTAAAGGCACTCTTGGAAGATGATTTATCTGTTCCTTTCTTTCCAGGAAGAGGTGCTTTGTACTGAAATTTAAAAAAGATTATATATATTTTACATTGTGCATAAATAAAATCTCACTTATAAGTGATAAATTAACTAAAAACTTTTAAAATATTTGAATTTATAATACTTTTCTTTTGATGAATTCAAAATGTCTACAATATAAAATTCAATGTTTTGTGCTTAACTGATAAGCATAATAATTTGGAAATATGATGTAATTTCTAAGTATTGTAAAGTTAGTATTTCTTTTTAATATTTAATGATGTTTGATCAAATGTTAATTTATGCATGTAACTTGTGTGGTAGTTCATTATGTGATGTTGCCCGCGAAGGAAATGTACAAACAAAAGGAAAGGCACACGATAACTTCTTAAGTTACACAATCCTTTCTTTATTCATGATGAATGGATTAGGTTCTAAAGAATTCCAACTGTTCTTGTAAAACTTTACAAAATTTGAGGTGCATCATGCTGGGATTTTTTTCTTTATTGGGTTTTCATACAATTTGGGAATATAACTTTGCCGCAGAATAGTCGCGTAACAATTTTCTTAGCCTAACCACATACATAAAATCTTACTTAACTAACTCTTAAACTACCTTAAAATTAACTTAACCTAAAGAGAGAAATAGGGATATGAAAATGAGGAATGAGGAAGAATGGAAGTCTACAGTCACCCAGGATTTTGTTCTTTTGTCTGTGCCGGTATGCTCTTTGGGTAAGAGTTCTTTTGGAGGTTATTGTACTTGCCATCTCACCGATTCCTTTGCTGACCGCAGGGTTCTTGATTTCTGAATTCTCTTCCCAATTCAATGCCTAAGTACAATCCTTCTTCCCGTACCAAACTATGCAATCCTCTCTAAGGTTCAAAAAAAGTTTTGAGCCTTCCAGATCCTTCCTAGTACAGATCTCCTTTCGTACCTACTTTCTTAATGGTCTTTGTCCTCACGATCCTCTCATTTAGATCTCCCTTTGACCTTCTTAATGATGCGTCTAACCCCTTCGGTCTCCAGTCCAAAAACTGACCAACTAGTCTGTTGTTTTTCACTTAGTCACCCTACCTCCTATTGTTCTCCTCCTGTTCATGGAATGGCTAATTCTATCCAAAGGCAATAACGGTTGTCCCATAAAGTTCCAGGAACGGATAGAAGAAAGAAATAGAGGAAACCACCGAAATAGAATAAAATTATGACTATATAAATATACAAGTTTTGATATATATAAATAAATAAATATATATATATATATATATATATATAAACTGCCGGTATACTCAGTGTTTATGTATACTAGCGGTAGAAAGCGGGAAAGGGCCAAATTAATTTAATTTATAACGCGTAATCTCGCCGTAAAATAGCCGCTAGAAGTATTGTTTGGGGGTCAGAATTTGTGGAAATTCAACCTATCTCTCTCTCTATCTATCTATCTGTTCGATCGTTTGACCAATTTTAAAGAAAAATGCGAGAGAAAATCGTGTGTCGACCTACCTACCTTTTCATTTTATTTCTTCCTCATTTTTTTTTATGTCCACCGGTGCGAAAATGCTTTGTAGATAATTGCCTGTAATGAGTCGTCTTAGATTTTTATAGTCGATACTCTAGCTTAATTTTGTGAAAAGATAAAAAAGAATAAAAAAAAATAAATCAAGTAAATGTTTTGTCTGTCGTACTTCCGGATAAACAAACATACAATGGAAAATATAGCGTTAATAATTATAAAGGATCCCACTCTTATGAACGATTAGATTACTGGAGTTTATGTTGAATTACAGTATTTTGATTCTTCCTATGACACGAAATAATTACACAGCATGTAATTTACTTCACGAAACGAAACTACTGTGAGATCCGAGTTCGAATATAGCTACTCACCTCTTATCCCAGTTAAGTGGGTCGTCACGATCCTACAAGTCATTGATGGTATTTAATGTCTTCTAAGAAAATCTTAAACAAAAATAGTGCTTTAAATTAATTTTTAATACTATATTTGTAAATTTGTTCTATGTTCTAGTGTTACTTGTCTGTCGCCACTACAGGTATAGGGATTTAGTTTCGAGTCCTGGCAGAGAACTCTCAAGAATCTTTCATGGGTGGTTTGTTCCGAATATTTCGGGTACCGGCCAACCCCGTGAGTATGAAGGGAAAGAGGTCCTCTTAGTAGGCAGGGGACAAGGTTTTAAAAGTATTACTTTCAAATACAATTCACTCAAATGATTCCTTAATTTTTTCTAGGTATACTTCGGGTTGATTTCAATACAGGGAGCTTTTATGATTTTCCATACTATTTAATTTATTACGTGTGTATTTTCTGTAAAATTGTTGAGTTTGGTGGTATGATCTAAAAGCTAATTCGTGAACTCGGTATCTTATGTGACTTGAAATCATTGAGATAACGTAATGGTTAGATGGGATATGGTAGTGCAACAGATAACAACTGCCAACGGAGTTCGTCTCGGGAGGATTTTGAGAAACTAGATGTTAGAAATGAAAAGAAAAAACCCGGGAAATTACACGTAGCCTCAGTTGATCGGGCGTGAACCCACAACCAATGTTGAGTAGTTTTATC
Source organism: Centruroides sculpturatus (assembly GCF_000671375.1). Lineage (NCBI taxonomy): Eukaryota > Metazoa > Arthropoda > Arachnida > Scorpiones > Buthidae > Centruroides > Centruroides sculpturatus. The sequence goes on from NW_019384308.1 coordinate 332,997, forward strand.
CGCTCGGGCACTGATGAGTCTCTAACGAAATGAAAATATCGATTCAATAACGTTATAAGAAAACCAATCGCTATTCTTATACGTTGAAAATTGGATTTTTCTTTATTATAAGCTCTTAATACTTGGGATGATGACGCAATGTTCAGGCCTTATACTCCCGTTTTCAATTATAAATGATATTTCGGTAAAGTGCGTGTTATTTAAGTTCGTTTCATTGATAAAATTCTCAGTCATTTATTATGATGACAAATGAGATCTTCGCTAGAACCGACGGTAGAGCGATAGCTTATGAGATAATTGAAATTAGCACTAAACGTTTTTCAGAGATGGCGTTTGCAAATTATCAATCGCTTATTGAAGAACGAAGAGTTAAGATTTGATTTCTGAATATTGGGGAAAGTCATGAAAATGGACCAAAGTTTGTCATATTGCACTGATTATTTGTGAATTAAAGCATACCAAAACTACAATTCCACCTTATCTTTTTTTTTTTTTTTTAATTTCGGCTTCATGGAAGGAGATTTGTGAGATTCGTGTTCGTTATGAAACGCTTTTCTTTGCCTTTTTGAGAGAATCGAAAGTGAAATGGCACTGTGACAAATCGGGACTGCGTGGCAGATGGCTAAGCCCTCCGTTTAAGCTTCTTGGGTGTCGAGCTGGATTTTGCGACATTAAGTCGCACATTGTCGCGGAGAAAAATCTCATTTATCAAAAGATATGCATTTCAATCTATATTCAGAAGAGCATTTCTGGATCGTACAGCCACAACTGATGGTGGTGTTATCATCTCGATCCAGAAACCAAGCATGAAATGGAAGCTCGTGTCTTTCCACTGCCAAAGAAGTGCGACCGACAGCCAGCATGATGCCAACTTTTTTTTTTTTTTAATAAAAAGAATACCTTTGCACAATATATCACCACTTATATAAATCCATACATAGAAACAAGGCGTTGTCAGTATGTAAGTGTAATATGTATTCGCGGCCAGATAGTCGAGAGAGTAAAAGCATCTGCGTGTGTTGGTTGTGTGGATCCGGGATCGAATTCCGGCAGTAAACCCGGGAATTTTGTGTATTGTCCGTCCTAGATATGTCCCGTTTCTCATCACCCGGTCGTCCCATTGTGGGCCTGGCTTAACCCGTAATGGGTTTGCTAAAGAGGCTCAATTGGTGCCTATAAGACGGAAAGAGTTTTAAAATATATTCACAATTAGTTACAATTCGGATCCAATAAACGAAAATTTGAACTACTGAGAATACTCTTATTACTCAACAGTAACGTGTTATCCTATAAGCATAAAGGGCAGAAACCATGGACCCTAAACCAATCTTTTATAAGGAAATATTCTCCGAAAACTCCCCTTTTGAAGAGTCAACACTGTACTGTACATGGGGCCCCTAATTTTTTTTTTCAAATTTGCCTGGGTCTTATGAAGCTATAAGGCGCTACTATAACTAATAAAGATAATACGTAACATTTATTTATAAGAAAAGATCACACAGCGAAATATTGTATGGTTACGTCTCTCGAGTGCAGGTGTCGCCACTGATACAAGTGCCTCAATTTAATATAACGGTAAACATCTGGTGTTAAACTTATATGTAATAAAAAATAAATAAAATAAAACATGGCCGTGCTTGTATCCGGATCCGAATAAACGAGTTTATAATATAAAATGCACAATTTCAAATAAAACTGCCAATTCCTTATATAAAGAATGGATTAATGTCAGCTGCTCTACATCCTCTCTTACACTCGTCTCTCGTGCTCTTATGCTAATTTGTCGCATTTAAAAGCAAAAATATTTAGTGCATGTTTAAATTTTATTTATTCAATTTTTTTTATGACACAAGCCGACGAAAAATTCAATTTTTTTTTTTGTATTTTTTCTTCATTCGATTTCTTAGAAAAGCAATTTTCTTGTCAATTATAAATATCCGTGGAAAACGAAAGAGAAAGACATGTTTACTAGCAAAGAAATTATGCAAATGGGAATAAGATTACATTTACCGGAACAACCCCTTGATTATTATGAAGTTATCCGTATTTTCTTCAATCTTTATTTCTTCTTCACCATATAAACTACATAAATTGAATATAGGTTGATGAATTTCTGCATAGAATTTAGTTTTAGACAGGGTCGGGTTTAGATTTTTTGCGGTTCTAAGGTATAAAACACGAGGCTTTTCCCTCCGTCAAATAATGATTTTATGGGGGAAAATGGGGTTTATTAAAAGTGATGCTAAATCGCTTGGAGTGACGAATGCATTTCTTCATTATACAATACGATGAATTCTGTCGATCACGTTCGAATTTACATACCAATTCACGTATCAATTCTCATGAATTACGGAAGTAATTCACGATTCCCTTTATGCTGAATCAGTTAATTGAATTCGGCTAACGACATTCACCTATTATTTCCATAAAAGTGAATTTAGTAGATGATGACAAGAAACTATTTAAATACGTTTTATAATAAATTTAATGTCTGATAAAGCATAGATTATATTATTATTATTATTTAATATTTTAACAGAAATACTTATGGATTTTCTTCCATTTCTAACATATATAAAAAATTAAGTTTCCAAAAGTTAGTTAACTGAGATATAGTTTTAAAAATCCATCTCGGTTAATTGATTTTTGATTCATTCTAATATTGATATATGCTAACATAGCATAAAAGAGGTCTTTCCCTTTCAGTAAATAATAAAAAGGGTCTCATCCTTTCAGATCTTAAGCTGTTGTTTGACTTGTATGTACTGTAAATAAAATTAAACTGCCACAAGAATGTTTTTACTTGGCATTACAATATACCAGTCGACCCCCCTATAACACTTTTGATAATTCCGTTTTATATGAATTCCATGTTGTACGAGTCACTTAGATTTTATAAATACATGAGCCGTTCACAGCCCGGCACACGTATTTGTAAAATCTAAGCGACTCGTACAACATGGAATTCATATAAAACGGAATTATCAACAGTGTTATAAGGGGGT
>NW_019384308.1:339410-347449 GCF_000671375.1 Centruroides sculpturatus
AACGATAAAGACCCTCCCGATCGCACCAGACTCCCCGGTATCTACTCTATCCCGCTCCATGACAATAGACAAAACGCAGAGCTACTGTACATCGGCTCAACCAAACGCTCTTTAAGCACCCGCCTACGTGAACACCAAGCGGATATCCGGCACGGCAGGCTGACCACAGCCCTAGCCACTTATGCATCCGACCCCGAAGTCGAGGTGCACTTCGAGAAGGCTACCATTATTGTCAACACGCCCCACCAACAGCAGCTTAGATGGCTGGAAGCCGCGGCTATCCACAACGCCGACCGGCTAACTACCTGCATTAACCGGAAAGAGGAACTAACCTTGTCTCTGGCCTGGCAATCGCTATTGGATGCCAACCCACCGCTTCCTCCCCCCGCCGCACGACTGCACACACCGAAAGAGACCCACCCCCTCAAAACCGACACCCGATCCTAGAGAATAATATACACTCCGTCCGGGGAATTCCTTCAGTTGACCTGAAGAAGAGCGATTGGAACGCTCGAAAACGTTTGTCAGGATATTTTAACATATACGCACAGAGCACCGGTCACAGGTTCCGTAGTGTGACGTCATTTTCATCCCGGTGCTGTGGATAGAATAGTTTCTGCAGGAAAGAATTATTTATTTGGGAGAACCTCTACATATTGGCTTTAACACCGTGCAACACAACAACTCTTGAAATCCCACAAATATAGACAACTTTATTCAAGCAATCTAATCTTCATCTCTAGAACATCATTATTGCTCTCTATGCATATTTGGGGATATCACATCATTCATATTGCTGTTTAAAAAAAAATATTTTTTTATTTTTGAATTCTTATTCTATTTCAAATTCATATTGGTATTCCATCCACATGCTTCATATATTTTCATAAGTTATTTGAAAGCTCAGAATTTGAAAACTGTTGTATTCAACATTCACCTGACGATGCTAGCTTTATGCTATCGAAAGTACTTGTGAACTCATTTATACTTCAAATTCACCATTGGCAATGCCACAACACATATATTCAATTACATTATACAGTAAAGAGTAGGTGTGAAGTGTACATTACTTTTATCTAAATATATAAAATTACTTGTCCTGACAGTGATTGATTCATCACCACCCAGAGCAAACCACTGAACCTAAAGAGGTAAAATTTGGTACACAGTTAGGGTATGTCGTGAAAATGCACACTAAGAAGGGATTTTTCGAAATTCCCTTGCGGGGGGAGAGAGAGAGCATTAAGGCTTAACCGAAAGAATGGCTTCTACTCTACTATTTTAGATGCGATTTTTTTTTTGTTTTTAACAACATTCATTTTTCATTAAGTACTTAAGTATTAAATTAATAACATTTCAGACATTGTTATATTTTTATACATTTCGATTTTTTAACCAAATGTTCGAACCGTTTTAAATTTGAATTTGTTATTGCATATTGGTTCAATTATAGAATGATTGTAAATGTTCTATAAATTGATCAAATTGAAAACAGCTTGTTTGATTCTCAGCAATTCTCATCATTCTCAGTGGTAGGTGTTATATAACAATTACTATGGTTGTTGATATACGGAATATAAATGGGGTTTGTTCGCAAAATCTGCACGGGAGAAGTTGCAGGTAACAGCTAGTTACATATATATATGGTAATGTACAATATATGTATAATGTTTTTACAGTTCAACATTGATCAAAGGTTGTGTTGGTTGCTTGTTCAAACGTCCGATCTTGGTAGTTGTTGGTCCAAAAGTGAGTGTCCAGTTCAAAGTTCGCTTTTCTCTTCTTTCCTGCACCCTCTATCTGTCTGAATTGGCACATTGCTGATGGGTGCCACAAGGTTAACCTCAGTCTGATGTCACATAGGATAGGAATGATGGTCAAGTGCAGTGTTGCCAACCGCAGCAAACACTTGCATTTGTGGCCAATACTAAGAGTTAAGACAAAAATTATGCAATAATCTCAGCAGACTTTTGGTGAACATTTTCTTATTTATTCAAGAATACCAAAAGTGAACACTAGTAAACAACAATTCGAAAACTTAAAGTGATATCATATATCCAAAGACACATAAAATGTAATCCAAATTTACAAGCTGATCTGGTTCTTCATTACCTCTCATAAATTAGAATGAGTTTTTCCATTCTTTCTTATAGCAAGAATTTATACCAAGTTTGAGCTAACTCAGCCACCCTACTAATGCTCAAACATTAATATTAATAAAATAATATTTACCTATCAACGAATAACTCTAAATGAAGTGTTCATTAGTTCCTATTATATCTATGAATAACTTAATGTGGAATGAGAAAAATGAATATGATGTAAGAGAAACAAATAGGTAAATTCTCGCATGTTTATTTATAGGTGATAAAACAAGCAAAATTAATTAAAAAATAATTTTATTTTACTTTTTGAAACTGTAATCACCAATAGAAAAGATGTTTATGTTATAGAAAAGTTGGTTTCATCACAAATCTTTGTTAGATATGAGTGATGGTGCCTGTTGTTCTGAGAAGACACGACATAAAAGAAACAAAGAAAATGGAAACTGAAATCTATGAACAATCTAATTGGAGTGCACAGGAATTTTAATCTCATTACACTCACGATTAATACATTTTGTTACAAATGTCAGTTGGCACATATTGTATTGAGTGTTTCATTTCATTAAGAGAAGAAATATAAAAAAAAAAGATTTTTTGTATAAAATTCTTGTACATTGAGAATACTCACAAATCACAGTTACGCATCTAAAAATCAAGTTCAGTATCATGAAAGTTTATGTATTAAAATTGCTTTACAAACTTTGATTAAAAGGTTACATTGTTAATGTTAAATTTTATTATTGAAACTAAATAATAATACCAATGAATAAAAGTGTTCTTACTTTAGTTCTTGCTTGTAATCTTTCCTTTGCTTCTTTACTAACAGAACTTTTTGGAATATTAGACTGTGATTGACACCAGGAAATATGTCTTTCTGCTGCTTTTTGATTAAAGTGCCTATTACAGCTTGGACATTCAATATAATCTATATGACAAAAAATTCAAAGATATCACAGAAATATAACAAGCAAACAATATAACTTTTTAATGAAGCTTAATGACAGTTTAAAATTTTACTTTCTTAGCTGTTAAAGTAACAGAGGGAAATTATTGTAATTAGTCAAATTCTGACCCTCTGTTTTTTGAATTTCTTGATGTTTTATTCCCAATTCCAAAAGCATTAAAAAACAAAAAACAGAGAACAAAATTCTGTATGTGTTGGTCCATATTTTCCTCTTTTGCTTTATATTTCAGGACCTCAGGGTCAAAAAATTTTAAAATTTGATAGGAATTAGGAATACTTCTATATATATATGGTATTGAATTGACATTATTATATTTTGGTGGTTATAAGTAAGAAAGAGATAGAGGGGATAGGATTATATCTTGAGTAGGGTCAGACTTAATGAAAAAATTTTACTCATTATTGGCATTTACAATTTTTTAAAAATCTCACCCCTACCCATAAAATAAGGCTTTTACCTTTATTTTCTAATTTTTAGAAATTATAATTGAAAATTATTGGACTTCCTTCCAGGTTCTCTTAACCTCCCAGGAAGGCATGCAAGAGCCCTTGCTAACTTTTCTGGATTTTATAATCAAGTAAATAATTACCTAAATGCAATTTAAAAAAACTACATTTTACCAACAGATTTCGTTTGTCATAAATCAAAAAATTGTTTGATCCTGATGATCAATTAATTGACCAAAAATGTTAGATTACGTTAATAAAATAGACTGCATATTAAAGGTTGGTTAAGTGTAGTTATTTTGAAAGTGCAGTTCGAGAAGAGTGTATTTAAAATAACTAACTTTATCCATTTTATGAACAGCAAAAATTTATTACTTTATACTTGTATTTTAAAAATATTTCCTAAATCTATTAATTCGATCATTAAATTACTAAGGTTAATGGTCGAACATCCTTGAAGAGAATTCGAATAAAAANTAACCAGTGTTGTAGAGTCGCTGTTTACCTTAACGTTAGTGGTAGTAGGAACTGATTTTATTTCTGTCCCCTCAGCTCTTTGTTTTGAAGAATCAAATACCTTTCTTTTTTTTAATGATGTCTTTTTACAAATTCCTTCGTGACGTTCCTAAAAAAAACACAACTAAAGTTGTTATATCAGATTTGAAATAATTTCTCTAATTCTCAATGGGTGGTTAATAAATAAATTATACATTTATCTTTGTTTTAAAATTGTAAATTATTTATCTTTAACTAATCAACAAGAAAATAATCATATTTGTTTGTAAATTAAAACTATATAAAAATTTGATTTTCAATTAATTATAATTGTATTTATTTCAATTATTTCAATAAAATTATTATTGTAATTTTAACAGAATAAAAAGAAGAATTTTAAAAGAAGTTTTACCAGAGCATCGGGCCGAAATGTCCTGCCACAAATCGAACAAGGTTTCAGGCAAGAATTTACACTTTCAGCTTAAAATAAAAATTATATTGAATTTTAAAAATATATTAATTAACTTTTTTACCAGTAAGATATTTTAAAAAGTTATCATAAATACCATTTTCATCACTTGATAAGTTATCCATTGGTAAATCTCAGATGAAATACTCAAGTACACATCGTTGAAGACATTAAGTTATATCTCATTCAAATATAACTCTTAAAATAAAAATGACAGTTTATATGATAAAACTAAAAAGGCATTACGTATATATATATGCAAATAATATTTAAATAAATTCAGATGTCAATCAAAAAATGTCTACATGATTGATTTAAATCTGAGTAATAACTAACTACTTAGAAAAGTAATCATTTAAACAAATTTCTTAACTATTTAAAATAATTTTATGATAATTTAAAACACTATTGTATAAATTCTCAAAAATAAGATGTATGTTACAGATTTTAAAATAATTTTTATGAATTTATTTAAAGGAAACAAAATCATTGCTATCAACATATTTGAGTATAAAACATTCTCATATTATTTAAAACTGAACAATTGAAAATATTATAAAAAATACCAAGTTCATTTTATATAAACAAAAGTAAATAAAAAGTTAAAAATGATTGCTATCTATTCAGAATTTTAAGTAATGCAATTAAACATTTTAAAAAATGACTTTTCCATAATAATAAAATAACTATTTTCACAGAATTAATAAGCCAAAAATGTTTCATGTAAATATCTACATATTACCATTCATAAATGATACCACTTTCTATGTTTATGTTATAGTGAGTGACCTTTAGTATTGATTTCTGTAAAATGTGTAGAAGTACTTGCATCAAATGCGACTTTACTGATACAACTATAAAACGTTACATAATTTTTTTTAAATAAATATTTCATTATTTCTATAAACTGATTAGAAAAACTTCATATTTTAAAGTCTTTAAAGGCATTATGGTTTTCTTTATAAATTTACATTAACAGTAACGTTAAATATTACAAAACTGCTCAGTGGTAATAGCTTTTAGCTTAAACATAAAGCATTAAAATAGTATATAATTTGAATTGTTCATTCTTGTTCTTTGTGTTAGACACAAATAAAAAAATACGTATACATTGCTTCCAGGAATTGCTGTTCTTGAAAGCAGTATATATGTATATAGTCTGTCCCAGTTATCCTTTTAAATTGAAATGAAGGTCTTCCTACCTAATCAATTATTTAATTTAGGAAGATTCAATAATATTGATGAGTTTAAATTATAATTAAACATCATTTTTATGATTAGGAAATAGATATCAGGTATATCATTTATACAAAGATTATATTTTTGTACATCAGTTATTATTCATTTTGTTTATTCTTACAGAGAATAAAAGTTATAGATTTTATATAAAAGCAATGTTTAAAATAAGTATCTTGTTACACAGCATATATAGTAACATTTCATCTCAAACAAAAATTTCATATTTATAACATTTTAAAGTTGATTAAATAATTTAATATCCAGAACAGCTGTTGGATTAATAAGCTTTCAATCCATACATGTAAATCCATACATCGATTTACATGTTACTGTTAACAGTAACAACAGTTAGATTGAACCTAAGACTAGAGCAAAGAAGTTCCAGGACGATCCATTTTTTGGAAATAGACATTGAACTCACTACTCACTTTGGCTGGCTCAAACATACTATACAAATATAAACATTCACTTTTCAAGCACTTATTAGAAGATTTATATTGCTCGAGTCTACTTGAGAGAGACAAATAACTCAACAGGATCAAGAAAACAGCTACAACATTGGGATATGGCAAGTACAATAGAAGGGTTAATTAAAAGGTATGAAGAAAGCAGAGAAAGGACTCAAAAGTAGCATCACCAAGTTTACTTACAATAAGCATATTAAGAATGTTATCAAATAAGTAGCATAAAACACTCAGTTTTCAAAAGAGCTCCAAACACATATGTTAAGAAATGACAAAGATAAACTAAGAAAAGAAGAAAAGGCAAGCAAATACAAAATACCATTTGAGAACCAGCAATTAGGAATAAAAAAAGATCAAATTGGTGTCGCAAAAAGGAACTCGGTTGTTTTCCAGAAAGAGCATATATATAACATTGAAAAAGGATATTGTCCAAGATGGCACAACTAGAAGAGACTACAGTCAAATGGAGTGAGGCTAATATCATAGAGCACTACATTCTTCTACATTGGCAGTGAGGAAAAAAATTAAAATTTATAAAAGCAAATTAATTGATGGTTGCATTAATATCAGATATGCAGAAGGGTTACCTTTGGCATGAAAATTCAACTTAAAAAAGAAATTGCAATATAGAAATTCATAGTTCGTGACATCATTTTCATCCCGGTGCTGTGGATAGAATAGTTTCTGCAGGAAAGAATTATTTATTTGGGAGAACCTCTACATATTGGCTTTAACACCGTGCAACACAACAACTCTTGAAATCCCACAAATATAGACAACTTTATTCAAGCAATCTAATCTTCATCTCTAGAACATCATTATTGCTCTCTATGCATATTTGGGGANCGTCAACGACAACCCCTTCGGCCTGACGGTCGAGCTGGAACAAGCTAGCGCAGAGGAAGTACATTTCCTCGACATCGGAATAAAGATAGTAGGACCCACCATCCAAACAGCCGTATACCACAAGCCCTCGTCCACCCCCACGTACATACCAGCTGGTTCCTGTGACCCGTTCGCATACAAGGCAGCCGCATTTAGAGCTCTTGTGGAGAGGGCGTTCTCACACTCATCCACCAAGCAAGCCCTGACGAATGAATTAGACCGCATCAAAAAAATAGCAACTGTACACGGCTTCCCGAACATAACGCACCGCTTAATTGAGCAGTACCAGCACCGGAAACGCACCCTAACCGCAGCGACCGCCGCCGACCCGCAACGGGATAACCCGACACGGATCCCCATCACATACAATCCGCACCTCAAGACTATACATAGAAGAATAGCCAAAGAGCATGGGATTCGACTGGCATACAGAAGATGCCCCACGATTTTCCACATCCTAAGAAACGATAAAGACCCTCTTGATCGCACCAGACTCCCCGGTATCTACTCTATCCCGCTCCATGACAATAGACAAAACGCAGAGCTACTGTACATCGGCTCAACCAAACGCTCTTTAAGCACCCGCCTACGTGAACACCAAGCGGATATCCGGCACGGCAGGCTGACCATAGCCCTAGCCACTTATGCATCCTGTAGTTAGCCCAACGGCTAACTACCTGCATTAACCGGAAAGAGGAACTAACCTTGTCTCTGGCCTGGCAATCGCTATTGGACGCCAACCCACCGCTTCCTCCCCCCGCCGCACGACCGCACACACCGGAAGAGACCCACCCCCTCGAAACCGACACCCGATCCTAGAGAATAATATACACTCCGTCCGGGGAATTCTTTCAGTTGACCTGAAGAAGAGCGATTGGAACGCTCGAAAACGTTTGTCAGGATATTTTAACATATACGCACAGAGCACCGGTCACAGGTTCCGTAGTGTGACGTCATTTTCATCCCGGTGC
>NW_019384308.1:350550-355529 GCF_000671375.1 Centruroides sculpturatus
TTTTTTTACATTTATTATCTTTAAAATACAATTCTAATAATAATGAAAATAACATAAGGTTATTTAATTTTAATGTGACAAATGTGCACGATTTTCTTTGCACAACTTTGTAAAATCTGATTGCTTTTTGATCAGCTTCAGTCTCGAGTCATCTTTGAGTTGAAGTCGGTGACAACGTTTAGTTTTCGTGTTTGTCATGGCCGAAAATCCGCTCTCGCAGAGGTATGTTGTGCAAAATGGTAGTAAATATTTTATTGCTGCTTCGCTGACACGATGATAATGATAATTGTACAATTAACACAAATTGTGTTAACTGTACACTTTTTGTTTCTTGCGTAAGAATTTCATTTAGGTATTGTCACAAATGCATTTTTTGATGAAATTTCGAGAATATTTTTAGTTATTAATAAATGAATTTGTGCATTTGACATCATGTTGTAAATTGCCGAATTTTTGATGGTCCCCCATTATTTTTTTTATTGCTTCATCTCATGCGTTTAAATTTTAAATCAACCGATTTTAGATGCCGCGCGTACCCCTTCACGCAATTTTGCGTACCCCCAGGGGTACGCGTACCACTAATTGGGAACCACTGATCTATATTGTTGTTTATAAGCCAGTACATGCAATGTAATTTAATTAAATACAAAAAAGTTTCTTAAAATGTCCATCATGGATTTAAGTAATCTGCAATGGACCAAGTAACAAGAGATAGCTAGATGAGTCTAGATCCAATTATATAAGGGCCAAATCACTTAGAAAAATTCTGAAAATTTGATCCAATATGGAATACAGATTTTCCAAATAGCAGGCATTGGCAAGGCACATTAGTTACCTTGATCATTCCATAAATGTGAAGTTTATTTTTAATTCCAAGTTTTTATTTATACATTGTCATTGCTAAATCTATCACTGATTTTTTGTTATCCAGAAATAATCTACAATTTCATTTTTCAGCATATTATGTAAAAATCCCTTAAGTAAGATTAAAAAGTATTTATTAGTATTGTTGCTGTTGATGAATTATGTCCTATTTTGATTGATACTGAGGCCAAATTCTCTGCTGAATGAATGTCAAGACATGACTACTGAAAAATCTATTATTTTGTATATGTGCTATTGGTGTATCTATTCTTATGAATTATCATCATCATCATCATCACTAACATTCACAAATTGCATATTACAAGTATATTTCTGTATCATTTTTAAAATGCTTTGTTTTATGTTCAATACTATAAGTAGCTATGCATTTAATGTACAAGGTGACACATGAAAAGTAACCCAGGTCTATAGCTTAGCTGAAACATAAAATAATATAGTAATAAACATAGAAGCCAGTTATATTACAAATTTCTTCAGAAGAAGTGGAAATTCACACCATCATTTAGCATGTGTCCAATGTGGTATAGACTAAGACAAAACCTTTCTCACTTTGTTTCTATCTGTTTAAACACTGAATACAAACGTTTTCGGCCTTTTTAAAAGGCCTTCTTCAAGTACACTGAGGTCGGTTGGAACGTCGGTTGGCAGATATTCAAACAGTGTCACCTCAGTGTACCTGAAGACAGCCTTTTAATAAGGCTAAAACATTTGTACTCAGTGTTTAAATGGCTAGAAACAAAGTGAGAAAGGTTTTGTCTTAGTCTTTTTAAATACTTCTAGCTCCAAATGCATACAATATGATAAACATTGGCAAAGGTCTGCAGTGATTGCCCTATTAGTTTTTTAAAATAATTGACCAGATTGATACTTTCATTACCACTCTGTATATAATTGACTCTGATTACACACTTCTCTAAGAGAGAAGTTTCTGGATACAATATAATGGATTAATTTTGTCTGTTCAAATTATTTCCCCTGCTAATTTGACTTAAAATAATGTCCTCCCATTAGGCAGATCACTCACATATATGAACAACAACAAGCATCCTACATGTACATATACCATAATAATTTGTACAACTAATCTTAATTATTTAAATAAAAAAATTATACAAATAATAATAATGTCAAAATTCATTATGTAAAGAGGAAGTCTTGTACTATGAAGTTCTAAACTTAACACAGGAACTTGCTGACTCAGGAACCTTGGAAGAATAATTCTGCATTTCTACAACCTGAGAAATTTCAAAGTAAAATAATGAGCTATCTGGAAGATAAAGTAGTTCAGTGAGTGAGAGAGAGAGAGAGAGAGAGACAGATGCATGCTTCAAGCTTTGGAAAGAATCAGTCATCTTAATCAAAAGTTGCTCCTTGTTTCTGATGTCAGTGAAGAGGAAACAATTGGAATGAAATATAAATGACCAATTGTGGCCCAAGGGACATAGCCAAAAACTGAGTTAAAAAACCTGGGCTAAAACAGGAAAAACCCACAATCATTTCTAGCTCTTCCATTGCCCTGATTTTTCATTCTCCTCAGGATTAGTTTCCTATGATATTCCAGCTGCCTGAGAAGCTGTATTCACTGCTGGATAGGGAAGCTCTAAGGACAACTTCCTCTTGATCCCAAGATAAGTATTTTTATCTTTTGGAACTTGCAGAGTGTAGACCCTGGGTGTGATAAGAGCTCAGTTGGGAATTCATATATTATAATAATCTAATCCAAATCCGTTTATAAGTATTGCATGTCATTATACAGTAGCTTTATATTCTGTATATAGTTTGTATAAAACTTGATTGTAACAATCTTTATTTCCAGATGTCTTGTTAGACTAGTTGTGTAGAGCATAATATTTTTAATGTTTGACTGTTCCTTCTAAACACTAGATGATCATGGCTTCTTTGCTCAGTTGTAACTTAGTTCACAGCCATTACAATCACATAATTATTATATAAACTTTTATTAAGATATTAGTTTTCCTTACAAACATTTTTTTTTCAAAAAAAAAAACAGAAACTATTTTAAATAAATGAAAAAATGAGCTTGACTGCCAAAAATATCTTATAAACTTTACTTGAGTATCCAAAAAGTGGATTTTTTTTGCTATGACTCTTTTATTTCTTAATTATAAAATGTTGCAATATAAAACATGTTTTTTCTTATGAAAAAGACTTTCAATCTGAAAATAACATATATAATTGAGTGTTAATATTTGAATGCATTATTATACTAAATTAATTTCTTTAATAAAAGAAAACAATATATAATGTAATATGAGTTGCAGAGCATGATGCATACTGTGAGTTGATCATGCCTGCATTAGAATGTCCTAGTGAAATAATCAGTTATCTTTACCATTTTATTTCAACAATAGTTCTGAAATATATATTATATTGCCCTAAAAAAGTGTGACTTTTAAAGTGTTTTTAATTTTCAAAGGGCAAAATTTTAGAGAGATTGATTATTATTAATACAAATGTATATAAATTTGTTCTGATGGAGTCCTGAATTTAAAAGTATAGAAAAAAACTGTGGAGCTGTATTTTAAAACAGATATAATATAGTGTAAGTAATATGAATTATATTTAAAAAGTAATTACAAAGAAGAGACACCAAGCAACAATCCTTGACACATCAACAAATTCTATACAGAGGGAAATACTAAAGTTTATACAACATTACGCAGCTTTACTAGCCTTAATATGTGTTATCATATGTGACACTGTCATGAGATGTAATGTAATAGACTAAAATGATAAATCACCCAACATGAGATAAATAAAATATTTAAGGACTTCAAAATAAGGTATAATTTAAAAGTTTCTTTTGAGTACATTTAGGTGATGAGCAGCTAAGTAAGCAAGCCAATAACACATTACTTATTTGGGCTTGCTTAGCTGCTTGCCATCTAAATGCATCATTTATCCATGGTTAAGTTATACATTTTAACATAGGCAATAGCAGTTAACAATAATCAACCAATTGCCTGAAAAGGTAAAAATTGACACAGAAGATATCTTAATCTTTAGTTTATGCTAGACTTCATATGTGAAACAAGATCGTAAGATTATACATTTCATGCAGATACTTTTTAATATGTGGCAAAGTACTTATGACTAACTCATCCTATTAAAATTGGATGATATGAATTATTCTGCTGTGCATTAATAAACTAACAGTGTTGAACCATTTATTAACTTGTAAAGTGAAGAAATAGAATGAAGACTGAGTTATTAAATATACAATTATTATTGACAGCTAAATTCAGTACAAGATTACATAAAGGTTCTGACAAATAATAAAAATTTAATATCTTGCTATTAGAATTAAAAGAGAACAGTAACTCAGGGAATTAATAATTGACATTAAACCAACTTAAAATCAGATTAAACTTCTACTTGAATTTAATAATGCTATAAAGCTTTTATCACCTTGTTTGACCTTTATTCATTAGAAATCAATATCATTCTTTTAATATAAAAAAATATCCAATTTGAACTATTTTTCTTCAAGAGAAAATCTTTTACACTAAAAAAAAAAATTTTGAATTGGATTTATATTTGAGGAGTTTCCTTAAAAAGAAAATAATAATGAAAAAATTCAATAAATACGATATTGCAAGAACATATTTTTATCTATTATAGTATATATAATTCAGTGTGTGTTTAATATATTACTAAGTAGATAATCAATATAGAAACATAGCCAACTATTATAAAGTTTGATTTGCAGGAAGAAAAATTTTATTATTATTTTCTTCTGTTTCTGTTATTGATTAAGTTTATTAAATATTAATTATTATATGATAAAATATAATACCAACACTTCTGTAATTCCTTTGAAAAATGCCACTCAGATAGATTTTATACAAAATAATTAATACAGCAGAACCTCGAAAACTCTGCTCTCGATAACCCGGCACTCCGGATAACTCGGCCACTCCCTGGCAGGGCAAAAAAATCCTTAGTTAATTAATTTTCATTATAGACAGCT
The DNA here is from genome assembly GCF_000671375.1 of Centruroides sculpturatus. Lineage (NCBI taxonomy): Eukaryota > Metazoa > Arthropoda > Arachnida > Scorpiones > Buthidae > Centruroides > Centruroides sculpturatus. Next base: position 355,427 of record NW_019384308.1, read on the forward strand.
TTATAAAAGTATAAAAGCTCTCATAAAGTATTTTTCTGAGGTCTGTCTTATCAGGTAAATTACTGTACACAGTGTATTCATTAATTTTCATTTTCATGTAGTA
>NW_019384308.1:356447-358251 GCF_000671375.1 Centruroides sculpturatus
GGGTTTTTTTTTTTTTTTTTTTTTTTTTGGTCACTTGATATTTAATGTTAATATTTCACATATAAAATATTTTGATAACAAGAAACCCAAAAGATAAATAAATATTTATCATTAGTTTTTAAAATTTGCACAAACAAAAGTAATACACATTTTCATTTATCTATGGGATTCTAATTTAAATACATTGTAAATTTAATATTATGTATTATTCATAAAATTCTAATTGTTATATTAACTTGTATTTTAAATTCAAAACCCCCTGCTAACCCCTGCTATAAACTATTAGCTTTTAAGAAGGGAAAATATTTGATACTAACAGTTTTAATGAATATTTTCAAGCATTTTTAAGTTTCTTTGTTATTGTTTCACTTTGTGAAATGTTAAAGATTATTCTTTTAGAATACTACAAACTTAGTTTAAAAGTATTGTCAGATAATCAATTGTATTTTTTAATTAAAAACTGGTATATTTTTGTAAATTATTACTGTACATTTTCTTAATATTGATCAGATGTGACAAATTTACTAATTTCTATGATAAAAATTTTCTAGCAATTATATTAAACCTAAACTAAGTAATCATAACAAGTTCAGTTCCATTTCATGAAAAATATTTAGCCTTTATGACTCATGTTTTTGTCTTGTATTGTAATCATAAGCAGTTGAATCTTTATAACATGTAGGTACTGTACCAAATCTTAATGCTATGAATGAATATAATATATAAATGCAGAGAACAATGTTACAAGGAATTTTTTTCTTGAATACTTTTGCCTCCTTTATGTTGTAACTGAAAAAACCTAAAATAAAGTAGGCAAAAGTACTCTTAATACAAAAAGCTTAATATATGCACAGGTCAACATGATAATTTATTTCTATCAGCAGATTTTAATAGCTATAGAGCATTGATCTTTGAATGTAATTAATATAATGGCTTGAATACTTATCAAAATCATTCTAGATCAATTTAGTTTTGATTTTTTTTTCTTCATTACAAGCATTTTTATATAATTGAAATATTATTTTGCAAAGTTATTTTTAGTAAAATTATAGAATTCTAATCTGTAGTATGATGCTTGGACAATGGCATGATACGCCAGTTTGTGAATTTATATTTCAATATGCACTGACTTTTCTTTTGACCTTCCACATTGATACCATAGGAATTTCATTCAATTCCTAATGAAAGAATTCAGTCACATGAATACTAAGGGTGAAGAAAGTTGGGACTAGTATATTGTTTCAGCTAAGTTAATTTTTACAAACTGAACTGATCAATATAGCTCAAATAGTCCAAAGAGATAAATTAATAAAGAAAGAAATTTAAAAAAAGTAAATCTAAATTTTCTATGTTAATTTATGAAATTAAATTAAATATTTTTGTTTGAAAGCATTAATTAGAAAAATCTGAAAATGCTGTATCAGAGTAACTGAAATCTCAGAGGAGAGAAATGAACAGGACAGGATCTAGTAAAGGACAGAAAAAGTATAGAAGGAATAGGTTGAAAAGATGGAAAGAATAATGCTTAGAGATAAACTATTAATAATGAAAAATTTAAGCAAAAGAATTACAGCAACAATTTGATTCAAATAAAATCACAGTTTTAATTCATTTTTGTAAAATATATTTTTTATAAAACATAACTAACAATTAAAATGTTTCATATAAATTTATTTTGTAAATTAATGCTTTTTAAATGAGCATTTCATATTTAGAAAAGATTTAGAACTGAAAACACAGGTGGTGGAATTCCTGTTACAATATACTAATAAATAAATAAATATATATATATAAATAGGTCTCT
>NW_019384308.1:358394-437152 GCF_000671375.1 Centruroides sculpturatus
ATTTACTTCTTCTATTTATATATATATATAAATAAAATATCTTTATTTTATTTTTCTGAAGAAGTAAATAGGTCTCTTTCAATTTATCTTCAAAGAAAATTGCCATTAAATTTTATAAAAAATATAACAAATACAATATAAATATAGCTAAATAACTGCTATGGTAAAAATGTCAGCAAGCTGCTTCTGAAGATTCAAACTAAACTCAAATAAACAAAGTTAAATTTCACAGTTTATGCATGGCAATATGAAAATGTACAATAGTGTGTGCTTTTAAATTATAAATTACATTAAATGTACAATACATCATTAGACTACATCACCACTTCTAAAGTACAAAAATTGAAACAAGCAATTATTTTATGATGACATTGTCACAATGCCAGACTGCAATTTTTAATCATGTTTTAAAATTTATTTAATTTAAAATGCTCTCTCCCTCAAATTAGTGGTGTCTTGCCCCTGTATATCATACTTTTCCTGTTAGCAATAGTGTCATGCCAGTCATCCATTTAACTCCTTTTGAAGGGAAATTTTTGAATTGAAATAATGTGACTTTGGTTTGCATTAATGTTGATACATTGTTAATCAGGGTCTCCTGTCCCTAATCCTTCCATGTCTGGTCTTGGCTTTCATCTATCTAACTCCATTCTCAAGATTAAGGAAGGACATACAACAGTGTGATTTTATAGGTCTTCAATTTTTTCAAATTGCAGCCCAATAATAATAATAATTTCATGCATTAAAAATATTTTAATTTGTTATGTTATTTTTATTTATTTATGTGGAAAAAATAATTTGCAAAATAAATCTTTCTTCTTTTTCCAGTGCAAATATAATTTTGTTTTTTCAATAAAAGAGGAAGGATCATATTGAATATTTTATGTTGTTTGATATCTTCTAAATTTTTCTGTTTCAGATAATATCTCTTAGCACAGGTGCTCAATTTATTTATTCATTTATAAAATAATAATATATTGATAAACTGCATAAAAAATTTTAAGCTTCAAATATCAATAGTTTTTTAAAGTTCTTGTTACAAAAAATCATTTATTATTAATAATAAATTAATGTTTATTTCTTTTTTGAGTTTATTAATATAGATTTTAAATATTTAAATACATTTTCATGATTATTATTAATTCTCTTATTTTTTTTATTAAAATGTTTCTCTATATCTTTGTCTTTACATATTAATATATAAATAAATTTCAAAATTAGATACATATAATTTAAATTTTTCTCTTGTTCCCATAAGAAGAATTAATCTATACATAATTTTATACAAATGTTCAAAATATTTCAAGGTCTTTGTTAGAAACTAACTACAATCTGTAGATAAAAGTTCTATCAAAACAATAGCTTTTTCTGTTAATTTCAATTGAATTTATGGATATAAGTAATAGATATGTATTATATCAATCGTGCGGTTTTTTCTTTTAATTAAAGTGCGGTCCAGACAAAAAAAACGTCTGTTAACTTCTTCGGATCTAACCTATGATGTTTAATCAATTTTTTGAAGAAATAATTTTTTTAAAAAATTGACATTCAAAAGAATGAATTTATGGAGTTTTAGTTGTGCAAGTTATAAATATTGTATAGTAGGCATTTAGCATTTTCCTTTAGAATTTGAACATTTTTTTTTCTTATAATTTACAAAATGGTTGTTTAAATGTATCCCAAAAGATTATAGATATTAACATACTGGTTTGTGAAAAATAATGTTAATTTATTAAACTAGCTGACTAATCTTGTTTTTACTGCTCCTGATAATTAATTATCAAACATTTTCTTGGAAAGATCTATTTATAGAATAACTGTTAAACAAAAAAGATCAATTTTTGCTCAGTTAGAAATTGAAATATATATTTATATATATTTCAGTTCCTAGGATTCATTATTTTATAAATTTTAAAGAACAGCTTATTGGAAGAAATATATCATCATTCAGTTATCACTTACTATATTTATGAATTTAATAGCTGATTTGTGATTATTTTAATAATCTCTTATGTAATTTAATTTCCTAATTCAAATGAACAATTGAAATTAAAATTAAAATTTGATTTCCAAAGATATTGTATTATTCTGGGCAGTGATGAGTAATCTTTTCTGGATTTGGGCTGCAAGGGAAGTTCTTAGCTTCTGGCAAGCCATATGCAATTTTTTCTTATGAAGTTGCAGGCTTTGTGCCTGCCAAGTACTAACATACTCCATTAACTGCCACTTGTACTTTTTATTAATTTTATTAATTCAGTACACTAGGTACTAAATTAATAAAATGTTAATGATATGCAAACTAGTAATATTTAGTTTATTTGCATCTTTTCACTAGTCTAGATTAGTTTGGACATTCTTTGTGACAAATATAAACTTAATTATGATTGTACAATGGGACAAGATAAAAAATGGGAAAATACAATTACATTGCCAGAGCCTCCGGAATCATATACACCATGTATCGTATAAGTGTCACAAGTAACTTGCAGCGTAACTGTATAAAACATTAAGTTCCTATCACAACCAAGGGTGAAGAGTTAGTATACTACTTACTGGTTAAATTCTAGAAGTAAAGCAAATCATAATTAGTTAAGCTTTAACTAACTCTTGATTCTTAATTGTGAATATAGCCATTAGAGTAGTATACAAACCACAGTTTATGTTCACAAAAGTTGCAATTTAGACACTTTAGATTGTTTTAAATTATTATTCCTATTCCTTCACTTTGCACTAATACTATAAATCACAAACTGGAATAATTTGTAACAGTCATTGCTGAAATTTTTGGTATCAATCCTCATTCAAAATTTATACACAGAATATATCATTATTCTATCTCATCTTTTGTATCATGACATTTAGTTAAAACTTCAAAATTTATAGGATATTTTCAGAGCAAGAATGGAACAACGCACATTCCAAAAAAAAAAACAAAAAACAAATTCAAATTCATTTGTCAGTCAAATTACTAAACTTCTAAAGAAGTTTTGTCCTTTCTCTGTTAGGTGTAGATGGTTTCAGGATTATTTTCTTAATTTCAGATCTTTTTATCTTTTTCTTTTAAACTGAATAAGTAAGACTTAAAATCCTCCAATGATTTCTTTATTAATTAATTATTTTAATTTTAAGAGACTATATAGAAAACCAAAAATAATCTTGACTTGCAATAAGTGTTCCTAAATGAGATTTTGATTATTTTCAATAATGATAACGTTTTCGATGTGGGAACTTTCTTCAAAAACCAAATTTTCAAACAAACCATTAACTTATAATTTTCCCAGTTTAGTCACGATTTCCGAAGACCGCATCGGAATCATTTCGAGACGCACAATAAAGGTTTACTTGGCGATAGTGTAGCCGGTCCCTTCCCTCGCCACCCCATCACGGGCATGCAAAAACAGGCACTCTTAGTGTCCGCAGAGCAGAGAGTAAAAAAACTGGCCGGACCCATTATGGAAACGAAATCTTTAATGGTCTTTTCTTAGTGCCAACAAGGCAAAGAAATTTAACACTGAAAGTTATCAAGTAAACCTGATATCTTGTCAGTCATTGGACTTTAATTTAACACTAAAATAATAGGTTATACCTTATCTCTCTCACACAAAAACAATTAATTCGTTATTAAACTTAACTTTTACGCGTGATCGCTTGTCCCGTTCGATTGGATCTAGTAAACGATGCAGAAAAATCCGAAATTATGTAAATTAACACCATTACGATTCCGACATTCTGCACTTACATCCGTATAAATAGGCCTAAAACCTATATTATAACGTTACGACACTTGTTTACAGTTTCTACGATTCTAAAAGGCGTGCTTTTCTCCACGCGATTTAACAATTTACTTTTATAATTAAGAAATTTTCTTATTTAAGAACACTTTCTAAAAAGAATCTTAAACAACCATTTACCTGTCGGGTATTAATTCGAATTCGAAGTTAATTTAGCGTTCGTCGGCGATTAAACTTCTGTTTAACGTTTATCCGTTCGGTTGCCGTGGCAACCATATAAGGCGACCTCTACTTTTATAAATCTAAGATTTGTTTTTTTATATTTTTATTCAACGATTTTTAATTTTTGATTAAAATGTCGTTATTAATAGCCACGACGATTAAATAACCTCTGCTAAATTTTAATTACACTTTTTAAAAAATTTTGTGACGTGACGGAGTCCGTTTTATTCGTTATAATCCTACGTACTCGCCGCTATACACGTAGTCTGTTCAGATTTCTATCGTGTATAACGGAATCTAATAGTTTACTTTAAAAACGACGAATACATATTTAATCATCCAATTTAAATGACGTTAATAGAGCAATTTTCGGCAAAATTGCCGTTTGAGTTGTCAAATGCTTACGCTAATAATATAATCTATCTCACACCAAAATCTATAAAATTTAATTCCATAAATGTAAAAAAAAAAAAATTACGGATTTTTACGTTCATTGGTTCTCGTAGAACTCGATAAATTGCCTAAATATTTTTTGCATAATTATCCTTTTTCTTTTAAAAATTCCAGGCAAAATATTTACATTTTGTGACCTGTACTTCATACTTTAGAATCCGAATTATGAAAGTCTATAACTTTACTACTATAATTTTTTTTCTTTGCAAATCTCTAAATTAAAAAAAAAGAAAAGTTCATTAATAATCACTGGAAGTGGCATCAATGGTTTAAGGCCGGATCCCACGGGTGTAATACGTCTCTTTGTCCCGACCTTAAAAATTAAAGCGCTTATTGATTGGAGGGGGGAATCGCCCGTCTCTCTTCGAATTTCTAAATTTATAAGGCAAATTAAGCGGTTTTGTACAAATTTCTAAGCAATCGCCACCGTTAATCGTTCGCGTTACGAGACGACAGCGTAAATGAAAACAGGAAGATAAACGAGTCGCTAATTAGAAACCCAGCATTTATTAATTCACAACACATGGTATTTCTCTTTACAGGATTAACTGAAGACACACAGGAACTGAAACAATCATACCCAGAAGCTGGTCGAGTGATGAACACGTGTGATTCGTGCGCAACGACGGCACGTCTTCGATTAGCTTCGTCTCCAGGCTCCAAAGTCTCTATTTTATTTTTTTTTTAAATCACTCATTCCGTATTCTATTCGACAAGAAGATAGAGAAACTAGTACTAACTCTATTAGTGCTGACTTAACACTGTGCTTAAGTTATAATTATTTTTTTTTTTCATTTTTATCTGCAAAAAAGCTATACAACCATCCATCAAAGGATAAACTGACTATGCGTTGTCGACACTTTGGAACCGTGTCGAATCGAATTTTTAACAGCTATTTTTCACGTTCCAAAGGTGCCTCTCGTGAGAGCTACAAAAATATGACCTTTCCATTCCATAGTTAACAAACAAATGCTTGGTGACAGGAGTAAGGCTCTAACAGATCACTAGGACAAACAGGCAAGGTGAGCCGTACTTATCCGCCTCGAACGGAGACGGCGCTAACACTAGGGCCGCTAATACCAAAATTTTCCGCTAGGGTGAAGAAACTGTCTGGCACTTGTAGCTAAGACTTCAATTTTTTTCCATCGAGTAAGTTTTAAAAAAAATAAATTCAAATATTTCAGATGCATCTGAACAAGAACTTATACATGTATATATATTTATATTATATAAATATATAACGTAAACTTTTTTTAAAGAGTGGAATTTCTTACACTGAGTTTCGTACTTGTGTTTCCAGATAGAGTAGTGGGCCGTCCGTATATATTCCGACTATCGTTACATTTAAGAATTTGGGTCACCACCATAGTATTTATTGGCAGAATAAAGTTACAATGATTATTTTGTAACAAAGGCACGAGTTTGATCTATGTAAAATTTGGCTAACCGTTAATTTCCCCACAAAATTTATACTGGACATCTCTGATAGAATCACGAGCTAAACTAATACATCTAAGCTAGATCGGGCTCGTAAAGATAATCGTGGAAAACTATGAATTTTTTTTCTTCTTTTCGTAACATACAATAAAACGAAACAATGCTTTAGATACAATAAATTCTGCGACTACAAAAAGTTGCACTCTGCCCGTTACCCGCAAGTGCCTCTGTAGCTTCACTCCAGGTCACATGCATTTTTTTAAATCTTTTTTTTTTTACAGACCATTGATTTTTTTTGTACTCGAAGACAATATTACACTAAAACAAAATTATCATGCAATATTCCTACAACTTTGAGAAGAAATAAGATAACCCTGAGGTAGTAATTCACAATTTGTTACCTGCAGAAAGCCAGGAAAGTTGCACATAATGTTGGTTAGAAATCCTGATCACAGATGTCGAGTTGTTTACACATTGAAGGCATGCACCTGTATATTATAACTTTAAACCACGAAAGATTTGTTTACGTATCACATCTAATCACTCCCAGCGATGACGGTCTCTACTTGTTTTGGTGGCGACGAGCGCGGCGTCTTCGGACTCGGTGCCGGTCCGTTCGTCCGGACAAAGGAAAAATATCCCCACCGTCCGCCTTCGTCTTCCGAAAAAAGAATCTGCACTCTTACGAACGACGTGCCACGGTCGTAATCTCCGTGCGTTGATTCTGAGAAAACAGTAACGAGCTGCTTTCCTACACAAGATATATACAGATGTGGACAAGAAAATATGCTGCTCTTCCTGCTGATTGTAACCATGACTGTATGCATACATATATATACACAACACAAGTAAAATACACTGAAAATTACAGCAGGTAGATGCACATCACATTAAAGCTGTTTTTTAAGTTGGAATATACACATAAAGCTTCTGCATGTACAATTGTACAATTTGCACTCTTAAGGTACTAAAATGGCAGGCTACAATACCAGCACAATGCAAAGCTGCTAGTTTGGGAATTACCTCAAAAATATCTTTTCATTCTTTTCTCTTACATACAACAAAAACATACCGTGCAATGGTTTAAAACATATGTAAAACATTTTTAAACTTTTTAATAATATAATTTTCAACTAAAAGATTGCTTCGTTTTAAAACAACCGTCAATATCGTCTTCCATTTAAACAGTCAATACCAATAACAATATTTTAAATTCGAATGTTTTTATTTTTTGTAATTCCCAGCAAAAAGCAGCCTAGCCATATTCTTTCACTTATTTAGAATGCAGTGTTTTTGTTTTTAGATTTCGTGAAAATTTAATTCCGTCGATTTCGTCCCGGTTGCCACCCTTTTCGAGCAGTCTTTCGGGCAGACAATAGAGAACACCGACATGCAATAACGAATCTTTGTATTTAAGTTTGATGTTCAACAGAGGCACACGTTGCCAAATGTCAAGTCACGGAGAACATCCATTACAGATTAGAAATACATCACAAACAGCTGCACACTTTCGTCGTAAAATCTAAGTCCAGTTAATTTCAAGGAGGTTCCGACAGTAGCTGTTGGAGAAGACTTTTTTTCTGGTCGTTTGGCTTAGAATCCTCTACCTGAAATATAAAACGGGATTATTGGCACTTGTTGCAAAATAAAGCAGCGTGCGACGACGCCCGTGCCGGACAGACTCACCCGTGGACTGTTGGTCTGAACGTCCGAACCTCCCGCTATGCTTAGCAAAGGTTGAGAGTACAGTGCGGGTGACGATGGCTGACCTTCGTCTAAAAAAATTTGAAAAAACATTAAATTGTTTAAAACTAACAAAACTATCTCGTATATTGTTAATGAAACAAACATACTTGGCCCGAGTTCTAACGACAATCCTAGGGTTTCCAATTCTGCAGTAAGCGACTGACTACTTGGAGGTGTGGGAGCAAGGTGAAGCTGATGCTGCTGACCCTAAAAATTTCAAAATACATTTAAAGTTCATATATGATAATCTAGATTTACTTTTTAAATATACATTTAATAATCTTACAAGATTTCAGCTATTAATATTGATACATACAAATGCTAACCACACACATGCTAATTCTTTATGGTTTAATATTCTTTGATTTGTGTTAAAAATTCCAAAAACATCAATTCATAAGACTTCTGAATTGTTTCAAGTTCTTAAGCTAAATTTATTAGAAATTATTAAATGGGAAATTTTACAACTGTTTGTTATTTTATCTGTATTATTTACTTCCTACTATTTGTGAGGTAGAAAACTTTGCATTATTTAAACAGAATTTTAAAAATTTTGTTATGGGCCAACCATGCAATTCATTCAGATTAATTTAAACTGTTCCCTTAAACTATCTGCTATGTGTAATTATAATGTGTACAATGACATGAACATTCAGTATTTTTATGTAGAAACAAAAGTTACCTGTTGCTGTTGTTGTTGCTGCTGCTGCTGTTGTTGCTGCTGCTGTTGAGTTCTGGCACCAACCATAGCCCTCAATTCCTGTCTGACATATTCTGACGTCATTCCCCCGTTGCCTCCTCTGTTTCTAAAACCAAGTTTTGTAATCAGATTTTGGAATTTTGGCTTACAATTTTTATTCAGGTGGAAAAATGAAAATAATATATATATTTAAAGAACAGAGAGACTAACCTCTCCATAGCATTTGTGGTAAAGATCTGCTGATCGAAATTAAATGGTATGCTATCTGAAGGAATAGTATAACTTATCGTAGAAACGGTCGGCATTCCGCTGGACGAACTGTAATTGGGAGTCGGAGTGGCCGACAGAGACTGAGTATATCCTCCGGGAGAAGGTTGGGGTTGGGGAGACAGCAAAGGATCGCCGCCTACAAAACCTCCCTGAAGACTTCGTGGAGAATTGACACGACCTATCCATTATTAAATATAATATTTAACCAAGAGATAATATATGAATTTAAAATAAAACAATAATTACCAATTAAAAAATATTCTAAGACAATTAGTCAATATACTATAAATTAGAAAGGTGAGAAACTTAGTCTTTCATTTTAAATTCCTAATTTTCATATACAGTACATTCAATTAATTGTCTTAAATATCTATAAATTTAAAATTGGTCTTTATATAATTGCAAGTGAGTAAGTTGTAGATTTAGTACTTTTTTTAAATATCAACAATAATTTTAAATAATATTTTCATTTAATTCAACATTGATATTAATAATTTATATCTTTATAATGTATTCACAACACCTTTAAATAGGTGTTATGAATACATTAAAAGATGATTAAAAAATGAAACAAATTTATACCTGGAACAGACACGACCCTCTGTAATCGTTGCTGTAAAGGCTGCTGCTGAAATACATTCATGTTACTGCCGGGTGACTGGGGAGGATACGGTGAATCAGGTTGGTTAGTGTATGGTGAATTACGAGAAGAGGTTAAGGAACTTGGACTTGGCATGGAGCGCATTGTCATTTGTCTCTGCTGTGCAGGAAATCTCACTTGACCAGCAAATGCTGCTTGCTGAAATAAAAATTAATATATTAGATTTTTTTCCTTGATGTAAAATAATTCTTTCCAAACTTTATTCAGACCTGAGAAAGTTGAGCATTAAGCATTGGATTCTGTTGCTGGAGATTATTTGAATTTTGATTCTGAGTCGGACGCGAAGTCCACTGGGGAGGTCCCGTTCCTGGCTGTGGCGAAAGTTGTAAATGAGGTGAATGGGTCGGAGACGGAGAATGTCCTTGGTTGTAAGAAGGAATGGGGTGTGGAGAAAGTCTATGCTGTGGCTGCGGTTGCGGTTGCTGGTAACTACTAACTGGTGGCGTCGGACTCGGAAATGACTGCTGCGACAAGGGAGAATAAGGCGGGTGCTGCCCGACTCTCTGCCCGGGAGACAACTGCGACGGAGTCGGTGGCTGTTGAATCGGACTCGGCAACTGACCCATGATATTTGTATTATATCTCGGAGACAACTGCTGTTCGGGGACATTTGTTGGTCGCTGCTGTAACAAAATAGAACTTAGAACTGTGTGTAAAATTTCAAACTTGTCAACAATTTCAGATAAAGTATAACAACAAGTGTTTTCAAGAATAATAATTATTCTTGAAGACACGTGTTATTGTACACTTATTAAGCAGCAGAAACAGAAAATACACTTTCAATTCTGCTTTGGTTTTTATTTTTGAGGAAGAAAGACACACAAATTCAGAAACAATTTAAGAACTCTTTGACAGAAATATATACAATGATTATTTCTTAAAACTCATTTCACCAAACAATACATTATAGACATTGACAGATTTGTAAATTATCCCAAAGACATAATTGTAATTTTTGTAGTTCACAGAATGGAATATAATTATACAGTTGATAACACTGAATAAAGGAGAGAAATAAGCTAATGTTCAGTTAGAACATACAAAATTATTTTTCAAGTTTTAGTAATGAAAATTAAATCTTACATTAAAGAACTGTACTATATTTAAATAAGATCCAACTGTTAACTGTAATAATCAAACATGAAGAGATTGACAGAAAACATTTGTGTGAAAGAAAAAAGTGGGAATTGCTACACTTTCGTTTATATTTCTAATTTTTTACTGAAATGTATTTTTTAATTCTGTCTAAGCAAGCTACTTTTCACACAAGTGTATTTCCGATATAAAACTTTATGCTGCAAAAGCCTTAAGAATTTTCTAGAATTCTGAAAAACAGCCCTCACCTGTAGAGCAACGTTGGGGGCAACAGTGTTATTTAACAGTTCGTTCATGTTCTCTGCAAATGTAGGCGGACCGGTCGTGGAAAGGGCTTCGTTCAATGGTTGTTGTGTCTGCATTATTAACTGTTGTTGCTGCTGTTGAACTTGAAGTCGTTTTTGTTGTTGTTGTAAGTATATCTTCTGTCTCCGTTCCAACAGACTCCGCCTCATCTTTTTAAAAAGGAAAAACAAAAGATTATTTTATAAATTTATTTAAAAAAATTTTATATATGAAAAATATAAAAATAGAAATTTAACTTTTAGAATTTTTTTGTTTTGTTTCTGATAGTTATTTAATTAAATGTAGAATGGCAAAGCCAAATAATAAGTGCCAAAATATAAAAACAAGGAATTGTTTTTTGCATAACAAGCACAATGTCTTTTGTTTTTAATAAGCACAAGTTCCATCTGTTGATACTATGTCCAGAGGCTCTGTGTTTGCTAACTGATTTATGTACCTGACCAGAATTGCACCTATAATACAAAAAAAAACTTAAAAATGTTACAGGTGATTTTTAAATAAAAAGTGTCATGGCTGCAAGTAACCAAAGAAGATTCCAGTTGGATTTTCTACAAGAGTTTTGACAACTTAACAGGATGGGAGAAATGCCATGCATTGAAGAGGGAAATATAATAACTTTCCAAGACATCAAGTTGATAGAGCTGTTGTGCTTAGCAGGTGTACAACCACCAAGCGACAACAAGAAACATATCTGTGCTATATTGGAATTTATAGATGAAAGAGAACATACTTTTTCAATGCCATTTTAAGTAAATAATACTGTGGAATTAAATCTTTATACATTCTGCACTATATAAACTTAGATTATTTCCAACTTTATTTTGTTTGTATTTAGACAAAAATTTCCTCTTTGTACAGTAGCCTTACATCTTTCTGAAGAGCTTCATGCTTACAAAGATAAACACCTGCTTTATTTGTCCATGGACAGTTTTTTTTTCATTTCCCCCCAAAAAAAACCTTTTTGGCACTCAGATTATTTATTTATATTTATAGCCTGAAAAAGCTAAATTACATATTATACATTTAAAATATTAAATAACCTCACCAAAATAAGGTATTTATATAAAATTTAATACTTTTAAAATTTTGAAAACTAGGAAATTATTAAATTTATGAAGTTGTCTTAATTTTAAGATTAAACGAAATTCTCTAATTGTTTGTCATAATCTTTGAATTTTCTTTTTTTCACAATATTAAAATTACAGGTATACTTTGCCTTATGTCGGTAATTGATTCCAGGAGAGGCGACTTAAGTTGAAAAACAACGTAAGTCAAATTTACTTGTCACTAGGCTAAATCACAAATAACCTTTCCCAGTTCTGTATTTTATTTATAAATGCATTTTTAATAATATATGGTTAATAAGAATCTATTTTAAGCTTACAAACAAATAAATTTTAGTTTTTAATATAGTACATAAAAAAGTAATCTAAATTTACGAATTCATGTACGTACAGTACATACAAGACTTATAGATGTACATTGTGTACTCTTTATTTGTGAATGTGGTTTGCTCTAAGACATTATAAAATATGATAATTTTGTAAGGTTAAATAACAAATACAGTTATTAACATTATCTTGCGACAGTAGAAAATAAACTAATTTATATTAAATTTACCAATATCAAATGGCGCTGACAATGATGCCAAACGGTAGATATTGGAGCTACTGTGGAAAACACCAAAACTGAGCACTTAAAGACTGCTAAATAAGACAACACAATGTTTTCATGTTTCATTCTCTAGGTTTTGTGATGATTATATTAACATTTACTGTAAATGTAATATTTTAATATGATTTTATGTGCTTTAACACTTTTCTAGTGATATTACGACTTCAATATTTGTGGTGGATGGATGTAAAGTGAACAAAATGACTTAAACTTGATTTTTATTTTTCCATATATTTTTTGACAAACGACGTATAATCGAGAATGACGTAGCTCGAGGTATACCTGTATATACAAGAACTTTTATTCCAACAACTTACTTGAGGTACAGGTACGTTGGAAATTCCTGCAGGAAACTGCGTTCTTTGTACGGGCACATTGACAGTAACTTGTTGACTGTTGGGCACGACGGGTGCTAACATACGATGCCTCTGATTGGGCACCATGGTGCTACCATATGCCGGTGGCTGGGTAGCAGATTTATAATGACCGGTGGCGGGAAATGCATTGGGCGATAATGGCGAAGGCGACATTGCCAGTGGAGGTACGGGACCGGACGCCGTCGACCCCGAGGAGGAAAGCAGCGGTAGCGACTGACTGGCAGACACCGGAATCGTAGACTGGGAAACCGCATTATTTGGCAGTTCGTAACTCATCAGCTGTTGCTGAATTACACTGATGGCCATTTTTTCATTTAAATCTGGGGTTGTCGCCACCGTCGTGGTGGGAGTTGACGGACCTAACACTTCCAATAACTTTACTAGTGTTGAATCATCGGCCGTTGACGGTTCTATATTCATCTCTTCTTCTAGACTCCATACCTTTACAAAAAAATAAACAAAATAAGTAGAAGTATGATTGAAAAACTGTTTTGATTATAATTGTTTTTTTAATATTTAAAGCTACAAGTATTACATGATAGCCAAACTGCTGCAGAATATTTAAAAATGATAAAATATGATCAATGAAGAAATTCAGTTTGATGGTGTTAAATTTACAAAATTCAACAGTTTTAATAAACTCAGATATTAAAGAAAAACAGATCGAAAAAGGAACAACATAAATATGAAGCAAGCTTAACATAACCATCCCATTTCAGGTCCGTTGTACATGTTCCCTGTACAACAGACCAGAAGCAGGACAGTCAAGCTGTTTGAAAATGTTCGTCATTTTTAAATGTGATTAACTCTGATATTTTTTCACATATACAAAATTGCTTTGTCAGGAGAGGATTTTAAACAAATAACATACAAATATTTAGAATAGTTTCTTCAACCCAAAACAAGGTTATATTTGGGATATGTTATTGATAAAAAAATATAAGCCCAATAACAAGCCCATATTTTTGTCCACAATATTACTGGGTTAAACCATGACCTTAACTGCTATCTACAGAAATTTATTTAATAGTTAAAAAATTTAACTATTAAATAAATTATTTTTAGTTTGTGTATTTGTAGTTTTTATGAAAATATACTAATTGGTTGATGTATTAATTTTTACTTAACATTTTGTATTAAGAATGTGAAGTTGAAAACTCTTCTAAATATTTTGTATGTTCTAAAATTTTTTTTTTGACAAAGTGTTTAATTTTGTAAATTTATCATCAAACTTGGTTTCTTAACTGATTATCTTTACAATGGTGTATGCCAGAAATTCTCAATGGGCATTGTGGAACATTTTGGGGAGCCATGGGAACTATCAGAAGGGTCCAGTGAAGCTATAAGTGCTAATTTACAAAGTAGAATATAAAAATTTCTTTTCTTTCTGTACAAATTGTCACATTAGAGAAGTCCTACACAAAAATCCAATAACAACATAAACACAATTCAGGAAAGAAAATTTATATGAGGAAATAAAACAAAAATTCAAAGATTTACTCTGAATGGATCAACCATGCATTTCTAGTAAATGTGGTTATTATGGATCTACAAGTCAGTAAAATTCAGTATAATGTTATATATATCTGTTAAAAAAAAAGTAAAATGTCAAAATTTAAAATAATGGAATTATTATTTTATTATAGCATTTTTCACATACAATATCTGATTTTAAGAATAATTATTGACATTAAACAGGAAATACCTATACAGTCGACCCCCCTATAACACTGTTGATAATTCCGTTTTATATGAATTCCATGTTATATGAGTCACTTAGATTTTTACAAATACATAAGCCGTTCACAGCCTGGCACACGTATTTGTAAAATCTAAGTGACTCCGTACAACATGGAATTCATATAAAATGGAATAATCAACAGTGTTATGGGGGGGTCAACTGTATTCTACTTTTAGATTATTATTTTAAATCTAAATATATCACACTAACCTTATAATGCTTTGCAGTTATTTTGTAACATATTACAAACATTTTTGATGAAGGGTTCCAGAAAATAGTCTGCAGCAGGACAAGTATCCCTACTGTATTACTATACTGTATGAGCGGCATATGCAGTCCCTATATCGAGAAATTGAGACTTATACTAATTCAAAAATAGCCTACAGATGTAATCTGGATGTATTCGACATGCTAAGGAATGAGAAAGATTGGAAGGACATCGAAAGAGCGCTGGGAGTGTATAAAATTTCGCTCAAAGATAACAGATTGAATAGAGATCTTGTATGTATCAGATCTACAAAATCACTCAAACAACTACTCCATGAGCATAAAACCAATATTGAAAAGAAGAAAAATACTTCCATCTTAGCTATATATGCCAATGAAAATGGCATTACATCCAAATTACAACAATCAACCATGATCTGGCAAATTCACCATATACACCAAATTAGAAATTTGGAGGCATTACAGATTTCTAAAGCAAAATGCCAGGGCCTTTTAATCAATTTTAAAAACAAAAACAACTCTCGAGGGCATGGCAGGCTACACAATCTGGCATTATAACTGCTGACACAGGCACACATCATTAAGAATTTAAAAAGGAAATTTGAAAGAAAATAGAACGCATCAGAAACGGAATAGAATGGGAATCGCACCAGAAAAGGTCTTTGGGTGGAGTACCAGAGAAAAAGGTCTTAGGGTGCACTGAAAATGTTTGTGATACGTTACAAAATAACTGCAAAGCATTATAAGGTTAGTGTGATATATCCATCAACGCTTTGTTTATTTTAAATCTAATTTATAAAATTGCATTTGTAATATAAATATAAAACATATTAGTTGAACAAATTTATCATATAAATTGTTTACTTATTCTTTTATGAAATCATAGATTATGGAAATAAAGTAATGAATAAAAATCAGAACTAAAAGTTAGAATAAAGGAGCAGAAGTATGACATTAAAAAAGGGCACTGCAAAACAATTTTGTCTAGTATGGCACAGGTAGAGGACTCCACAGTAAAATGGAATGAAGCAAGTATCCTCAAAACTATGCGCTAACCATCATTAGCAATGAATGAATAAAAAATTGAAATTCATAAAAGCAAATTAATGGATAGCTACTTAAATGCCTGGAATGCAGATGGACTACATTCTACATTAAAATTCTGTATAAAAGAAAATTTAAAATATAACAGCTCCTAGTTTGTACCCACCCTTATATTTTTGGATGCATTTTGTTTATCTTATTCTTATTTATATTGTTATTTTATTCATCATATATATCTTTGTATTTTATTTATTTAATGGTTAATTTGACTAACATTGCATTTTAAATTTAATGAATGAATGTCCAAACTCTTTCATTTAAATGTTCATGCTTGAATTCAGTTATACCTGAGAATGACCTATTCTATTAAGTTGAAAACATTTGTGTTTTTTGTTTTATAAACATATCTCAGCAGCAGAAGGTGGTATTGATAATTCATTACGTATAAATCAAGTATCTTAGACAGCATAAAATTAATTAATTGCTATGTAAGATACAATGATATTGATAATTCATTAAGTGAAGTTTAGTTTTACAAGCAAGAGTGCTATGGCTCTAAACCCAACTAGAACTTACTGTAGGGTATGGAACACACAGATTTGGTCACACGACATGAAAAACCCAATCATATTAAGAAAAAATGACCCAACAACTAGAAAGATTAATAAACAATAGGATTACAAAAGAGTATAGCAACAATAATTGGCTTAATAATAATAGTTGGATCAACAAATGGTTTATTAGTGCACAACCAGTATCATCCTAAATTGAAAAGAAAAAAAAAAAAAAAAATCTATTAGTCAAACATTACTTCCTTTCACAAACAAAGCTCCAATAAACAGTTAGCAACTCTAGGGACTCATTCTTGCATTTCACTATTTACTCAGATGATGATGTAAGTTTGTTTTTGTTTTGTTCTGGTACATGGGTCTTAAGAGGTCAGAGTACCAAGTTATAGTGTAGTAAAAAATTAATCTAATTATCAGGTAATGCATCCTAGAAAGCTGTGTGTTTTATTCAAATTCTAATTATTAGCTACATTAAACATGCTTCAGGCTGTTACAATAAAAGAAATTAAGATTTAAGTTCTCATAATTCAAACCTAAATTTCAAAAATTTCTTACAAAGGAACCAAATACTTGCTTTATTTGAAACACCAATCATGTGAATATTTAGATTATTTGTAAACTTAAAATTAGTTTCCAATTTAATTATAAAATGACAAATAAGCTTACAGTTATCCTATGAAATTCAGTTGAAATTTCAGAGGATAATTGAATTGAATTTCAACTGAAAAAGAAAGAAAATAAACCTAAAATTATCAGCTGGAATCAAATGAAAACCAGACAATCATTAAAAAAAAAAAAAAAAGAATGACTAGTTTTTAGTTTCAAGCAGTGTAGTCTTCTTATAGCAGAATTCCTGAAGTTGGACACCTCTATAATTTCAACACTCTCCAACCTTGGACACCCTTTTGATGGATGCTAATTATTACCTATGTATATAAACTGGACACCTCCCTATCTTAGATCTTGGATACTTATACTATGTTAGAGCCTCCAAACTTCAACTTATCTAATTATTAATATAATAATGGTTTTTATTCTTTTATTGTTTATTTAATGACGATGATAATGATAATAGTTTAATAGTAATTATTATTCTTATTAATAATTAATTATATCATCACTATTAATAATAATTATTGCTTTACTTCAACTTATCCACAGGCACTGGAAGGCATTAACAACTTAAAGCCTTCTTTCCAAACTGAAGAAAGGATAATACATATCAATCTTGAAAGAAAGTTAAAATGTTTGACATGTAAATATTTTATCTTTTCTTATTTTGAAAGATAAAAAAATAAATGATGTATTTATATACTATGTATGTACAGTGCATATATATATATATATGTTTTCTTATTTTATAAGTTGGACACTTCCCTAGTTGTATAATTTGTTGGAACCTTCAGTGTCCAAATTAAGGAGGTTCCACTGTATAAATATCATGACAAGTGTAATAACTGATTCATATCAAACAGCTGTCTTTGCATGCAAAAAGACTGGTTTTATTCTAATAATTGACATGAAAATCAGAGGTTAGATAACAAGCATTATGAAGAAAATATTCATTTTTAACACTAATAACAGAACATTTCATCAGAAATGTATAATTATACGTAACAAATGATGATGATAGTTATCACTTTGTTATATTCATAATGATGGCCACTACTGAACAGCATACAGCTGTCATCATACTTGGAGAGAAAAATTGTTATAAAAAAAATTAACAGACAGATTCAAATGAAAGTTGGAGACAATGGTAATTTTTGATATCTAGAGGAAAAAATAGTTCTTACATCTTAAAATTATAAGGAGTTTCATCAAAATTACAAATCAGTAAAATTCAGTATAATATATATAAAATGTGCACATGCTAGATGACAGGCAAAAACCTTTTGTTTTGGTTTATTCATTCGTTTTAATGAGGTAAATATCTCAGTTATATATATTATAAAATTGTCTTCTTTCAAGATAAATAATTTCTTAAAGCAAAAGTTTAATCTGATTCTACATGTGCATCCACTCTTCGAATCCAAAAAATAGCAAAGTGAACATTTGTCATGTCACTTGTAAATGTTTTTTAAATTTATATTGCTTTCCACTGTAATAAAGAATAAATTGTACCCTAGCAACAAATTTTTGAACTAAATTTTTTCTTCACCACAATTCCATTGCTTCAAGGATACAGTAGAGCATCGTTTATCTGAATCAATTGGGGACTGGGGTTGTTCGGATAACTTATTTTTTGGATAACCAATTATGTATGAAAAAATATATTAACCTATCCTGTGTTGAAAATTTTCTCCGTTGCGTATCGCTTTGCGTTGAATTTTTGTTGATGTTAAGCCTAATGTAAACTTTTTAAAATAATAATCGTGGCTATTGTATTGTAAAAATTATTATTTTTTTTTACAAACAAAATAAATATATTGAAATATATAAAAACAAAAAAAAAATCATACTTTACAAGTTAATCTAGTATCAAAAACCTTCGATTCAGCACGACACACAGTCCTCAGAAAAACACCACACAAGTGCCAGTGCTGCCAGCTAAAACACACACATCAACAAAAAAGATATTGGAGTAGCCAAAGATTGCAGCGCCACAGAACTAGCGAAAATTTAAATTTGCTGACTGGAATTCTTTCGGATAAACGACACTCTACTGTATTCACACAAAATATGAAATCATTCTGATGAGTTGTTCTTATTTCAGACCATTGTGAAATCAGAACTTTAATTATAATCACCCTGTATATTAAATTTCTATTTATAAAGAAATTATTAATTTTTGGATTCTTCTGAAAATATTATATCAAAATAACAATGAATAATTTCCTTTACCTGATCTAAAATTTCAGATAACAATGGATCAGAATGATTGGATGCTGTCCCTACGGCTGTTCCTTCGGGAACTTCATTAAGTCTCATATTTGGAACATTTTGAGAAAACTGATTATAGTTTCCCGATGTTTGTTGTGGAAGGTTAACTGAAGACGAAGCAGTATTTGTTGTCGACGATGGAACCATATTCCGATGAAGCTGGTTTTCATCTGCCGAGAGAATCTTGCTTAGAAATCCAGGTGGCTGAGACGAGGAGAACGAAACTGGACCTGAAGTCATAGCTATCGGAGAAACTGATGTTGGCTGTGCCAATGTAATGAGAGCGCGAGAAGTGCCAGTCACCACTTCTTGCTGCAGAGTAGTTGCTACAAGACTACGATTTGTATTTGGTGCTTGTGTATAACAAAATTGTGCTCCAGTAGTATTAGGTGAAGTGCTATTGGCAGGATTTGGACCAGAAGTCGTGTAAGGAGTGTGAATCAGTTTCTTATCTAAATTTTTTGGCAAGCGATCCTGAGGCAGTTGAGAAACCATAGAATTGGCAATACTCGTCGGGACAGATGGTGCAGTCCGAGGAGTCTGAGCCAACATTGAGAGCAGCATTGGATTCCGAGCAGCCATGTTTCCCTGTAAAATAAAGCAAATTACTCATTAGTTAAAAAAATTATCTGTACTAATTCCTAAACATCATAAATAATTTAATACTTTATTTATACCAAATACAGTGTCTACATCAGCAATGACTAAAGTATTCGATTAGTGGGCCAAATTGTGCAAAAGTCATAAGTAGGACAGCCATAGATATTTTGAATATTCCATATATACAAGTAGTAATCCCATTTTTATCATTAAAGCAATGTTTCAAATATGTTTATAGGTGGAATTTGGCCCAGGGAGGCCGTAGTTTGGGCACCACTGATCTAAATGATAACTTCCAGTTATTCAGAATTTTCTAAAACATAATAAGCTTATTATAAAGTTTTATCCCCTCATTTGCAAATGAAAGTATTTCATGAAGCATACAACTGTTTGGAAAACTAGTTACATTATGAAGCAACATACATTAATTCTAATCTATATATATATATATATAAATGGACGTGTGTGTCCCTATATTTCACTTTTCAGCCAAAACTACACATTGCACATGAATGGTGTTTGTATGTGGTAGTAGCCCCCAAGTCTCCATTCGTGCACTATGGTGGTTGCAACTCGATAGCTATAAGGGTGAGGGAGATATGGGGGCTTAAAGTGGTTGACTTCAAAGATTTTCTATTCGATTTAAAAAATGTTTGAACCATTTTAAATTCGAATTGGTTCGATTATAGAACGATTGTAAACTTTNTTCAATAATCAACAAAGTTTTGATTCATGCAGATGTTAAACTATGTGAAAATTTAAGAATTTGGTGCAGTTAAAACCTTTTTTAAATAAAAATTTGTAGAACAAAATTGAATTCGCTAAGGATTTAATATAAGTTATATTTCTGAAATGCTTTTTTTCTTTTTTTTACAGATTTTTAATTAGGGTTAAAAATGATACCACCACTCTTAAATGAAGTCACTAGCATGGAACCAAACATCAAAAATTGAAATCGGGGCACTTGCTACTGATCAATGAGATGAAGCAAAGCGGGTCCTTGCAGCTAGTTTGAGATAAAAATCATTTTTGTCCAAAATAAGTATATTAAGTACAGTCAAACTTCCATATTATGAACTTCTATATAGCAAATTTGTCCATACAATGAATTTTATCATTGTACATTGTTCTTTCAGCCAAAAATACAAGGGGCAGTCAAAAAGTTCCCAGAATTTACCTACAGTTAGAAAATGCAATATAAGATAAGCTTACGCATTGCCGTGGCAGGAAACTCAGCATGTTTATTTGAAGTGTGATAATCCTTGTGCAAGTTTAACTTTGAACAGTCATTACTGTAGTGTCTTTGTTGGGTGTAACTGCTTATCATTCGGTGCAATGTGCCAGTTTGAGCAGCATGCAAACATCAAGTTTATGTGCAAATTGGGGAAAGTTTTGAAGAGGTTGTGTGATGCAGTATGGAGGAAGCGGCCCAATAAGTAGCATAGACAGTGGTTTCTTCATCACAAAAATGCACAGAGTCACACATTGCTTGTTGTGCAGCAATTTCTTGCCAACAAAAGCATTCCTGTCATCACCCAGTAACCTTACTCTCCAGATATTGCTCCCGGTGACTTTTGAACATTCCCTACTCTCAAAATGGGCTCAAAGGAACACATTTTGCAAGCAGGGAGGACATCATATCAAGTACAATGGTCCAACTCTGGAAGATTCCAATGGAAGCATTCGGCACCTGCTTTCAACAATAGCAGGATTGATGGTACAAGTGTGTCTGTGCGGGAGGGACCTACTATGAAGGTCTGAATTGCCATATTATGCGCCATGACAGTGCAGGATCACAATTCCTGGAACTTTTTGACTGGCCCTCATATATGTAAAATTGCTTTCTAAATAACAAAGTCAAATTTCTATATAACAAAACTTTTTTAATCTGTAAGGATCATCAGCCATTAAAAGTTGATTACTTTATCTGGGTTAAATTCGAAAATAAGTTCAATTTCAGGTATCAATCTGTAAACCCTTTGTAAAACCGAGCCCAGGTGTGAGAAATACTTGTCCTTAGCTTTTAAAACCATCTTGTAATCTGCCACCAAATCGCTACCAGTTGTAAAGAAGGGAGGGGAGAAATTAGGTCCAAATGCTGTTGTTGACAAATGATTTACAATTAAGCAATGTCAAGACCATTAAAAAGTGATAATTTTGACAACTGCTAGACTAATTTTTGAGGTTAGTGAGATTTTATTTTGTTTAATTAGTAGTCCAATTTAAATTTGAAGAACTGTTAATATAGTGTTTAAGCTTTACTAAAAAAATTAATGGTTTGTGGGAAGTTGATAAAGGCTCAAAAAAGAAACATTGTAGAAAAGTTTGGAATTCCTGCGAATAGTTTATCATAATAACAAAACACAAATCAATTTTAAAATTAGCCGCTGACATGAAACCTACAGGACCTGTATTTACTTTGAAGTAGATAAAGCAATTTTAATGCTCTTAAGCATGAAACATATTATGAAGAGAAAACATTTTTTAATTTTTCTCTACAATGAAAATGTAGTTAAACTAAGTTATAAGTACAGTATTTTAAGTACACATGTACACTTACTTAAAATTAAAACCGTTTATATTATGTTTATATTAATTTAAACTACATAAAATAACAAAAAAAATTACATTATAATATTTTATTTAGCAAAAAGTATAATTTCTGTATAACAAAATTTCCCTGTAGTGAATTTTTTCCAGGATTTATCTTCATTATATAGAAGTTTGAGTGTAATTATTTGATAAAAGGAAGAGAAAGAGTTTATGCTTCTCTTCACTCAGAAATAATTATAGTTAATACAGTATAATAAAATTTTGTTTTCTAAATTCAGAAACATTAGTAAAAAGTTTTAATTTAGGTTGTGTGTTCTGTGTTAATTTAGAATTTCCAAATAATGAGAATTATGGAAAATTTTAGAGGCTACTAACACAGGTTTCTGATCACTTTATATCATCTACATTAGCTTATGTATATAACAAATGGTTCAGATTATGTCTATGTTACTGCGGTAAATATACAGTACTTTGGGAATAATTTATATATATATATTGAAAACAAATCACTAATAAATAAAATTAAATAAACATACATTGTTAACTACATTAGCTCTTTTGGGTACAGAATCAACATTGCTATCCAAACCGTCTTCGGTGGATTTTCTTTTTGCTACGGTATTCATAACGTCAGCAAGTGCCGAAGACAGACCCGAAGTACTTGGATGTTGATTGTGTTCCATTCCAAGTTGTTTGAGAAACGAATCATTTGACTGTCTTCCATTACCAATGTTTGATTCAATACTATTCTCACTCTCATTCTAAATAAATAAATAAAAATACATTCATTTAATGAAATTAAAACAAACAAATTTATAAAAAAAATATAAATATACATAAATTTAAATAAAATTATTTTATATTACTATTATCAGTACATTTAATTGCTAAACATGCCAAACCATTTAAAAAATCTATCAGACCTAGCAGAAAATATGTTGTCCAAATATCTTTAACATAGGCATTTTACAAAAAGTAAATATTGTAAATATTGAAGTTGTTTTCAAATAATAATGGTAATTTTTTTTTGAATAAATGTTACATATTTCATCTAATTAATTTATACATTTTAATCAAATATTTCATACAAAAAGAGGAATTTAATTCCAGAAATAAGATAATTTCATTTAATAAATCCTGCAAATTAACTTTGGAAGTTAAAGTATTCATATAATAATATAAACAAAGTAAAAAAAAAGGAAAACAAATTTTAAAGAAAAATTCCCTAATAAAACCAAAATGAATAAAAAAAGTGACAAACAACTAAACTATGAGTAATGTCAGCAGTACATAATTTACTGTATAATTACCCAACCATTGCAAGAGTCATTTCAAAAGCTTTATCTAAAAATAAATATTTTCTATATGTTGTCAGAAATTAGATAAGTGAAATAATCAGTAAGGAAATATAAATACATTTCCTTCCTCTATAGCAGTCGTGTTGATTGGAAAGCTCAATGAGAAAATGTTATTAAGTTCCTTTACAAATTAACTAATCTTTATTTAATCTGTATTTAGAAAATTATATCTAATTTCATATTAAAACTACATATGTGTTTTTTACATTTTTTAAAATATGAATTATATCTTTTCTCCCAGAATGATGGTATTAACAATTTACCTAATAATTTATGGAAGTAATGAGATAAATAAAATTCTATTATTAAAAATATATACATTTGGAATAAATTACAAAATAAGTAATTTTTTAACAAATTTNGCAAATAAAAAGTTAAATAGTGGATGAAAGATAATATTAAATGAATATAATTAAAATTTAGTTTTGTCACAATTATATTATTATTATTATTATAAATATGAAATTTTTTTGTAGTTAAAAATTCTTACAATACAGTTAAATAGACAAATAGAAAAAATAGAAGAAATATTTTTAAAATTTGAAATAATAATAATAAAGTTTTCAGTAAAATGGATACTAGTATAGAATTTTTATTTACATAGCTTTCTTATTACAATATTTTCTTGCAGATGCCGAAAATAATTTACTTTATATTTCACAATTAAATATCTAAAGATAAATATAAAAATGAATATCATTTGCAATATGTATACAACTGAAAGAATATTGCTTCAACTATATATATATAAAATCCTATTTTTGGAGTGGACAACTTAAAAATGAATTTTGAGAATTAACATTTTAGAAGAACCTACTTTCTCATGATTAGTCTTTGATCTGCATTAATATTTGTACTTAAAAAGCCATAATAAAGCAGTATGAGTTACATTGGATGAAGAGACTATCTGTGATGTTTTCAGTCATTAATCAGCACCCTTATATATGATCCTTTAATTCAGCGATTCCCAACCTGGGGTATGTGATAGGTTGTTTAAGGGTACAGAAAAAAAGTTAATTATTATGTCAGAAAAATTAATATATTATGTATCACAAATTAATAGTATTAAAAATTATTAGGTAAAAAATGTTCATTGCAACAATCACAAACTTTATTATACATTTCAAAATGCAAAAATAGAAATAAAAACTTATGCTGCCGATTGTACTGTACAATGCAACAGATCAATAAATGTTGCACAGTCAGTCAATGCTAGTGGGGATACCATTATGTGTGATTAGTGATTACGCTACGGACTTTTGATGGTGGAGTGTGTTACTGTTATTATTATTATCTCTCAACAATATCCCCACGTGTTGTTTGAAAAATGTATTCTTTTGTTTATAAAAAGTATTTTTTATTGTTAGCAAGCAAAAGGACATAGCCAGTTTATCCAGATTTCCTCTACAAGTGGTAATTTTTTTCATTATTTATTCAGTATTTTTAATAATTTTTTATCGACAAGACTATGCTTATAAAGTCGTACTGCCTGCTGTGTTACCAGCTTAGAGGTATGAAGGAGTACAGCACATGTAAAAAGTTGCAATTTGGCACAAAGTATTAGGTGCCCAAATCATGTGCGCATAAAAAAACACTTGTAGGGGGACTCAGGGGACCGAGAACCGAGTCAAAATAAAATTCAAAATGGCGACACTCTACAAACAGGCAGTGCGAGATTTGCGCATGCGTTGCTCATTGGAAAGTTGTAAATTCCACATGGGTACGCTAATGAAAAAAGGTTGGGAACCGCTGTTTTAATTCAAAGAGTCCTTTCCTTCATTCAGTGCAGAGTCCAGCACTATCATTTTTGTTTCTTTTACTTACTTCTGAGCTTAGTACTCAGCACAAGAAAAATCTGCTTCAAGAGTAATATTTTCAGCATTTATAGAAGAGTTTTTGTTGAAAATCAACATGGTTGAGCACATATAAAATATGCATTTCACATATGAAGTCATATTTTTACTCTTGGCAAAAACATTAGAACAAGAATACAAACACAGTAGACCCCCTATAAAACGGGTTCATATAATTCGGATTCATATATAATGGCGAAAAAATTGTGACTGTATTCATATAAACACGCTAAAAGAAACGCGTATAATTTGGTAAAACGTCATCGCCAACTCGTGTTGCAACAGGATTGGTCGAATCTAGACCAATAGCAGATATTGCACAAACTGTTGAGTTTAAATGAGCAGTGGACTTACTAAAAACCATTTATTATTTAACATCCATAAAAATTATATTTATATTAATGATGTCTCCAAAGTTAAGCAAATTTTTCGCAGAAAAATAATTTATCAGGAAACACGCGTCCCCCGTTTGATTTTATGTGCCGCTCCACAACAAAAACAAACTTAAGCAATGGCATTGTCAAACGGTGCACACTCCATAAGTAATCCTACAATTTTTTGTTTATAGCATAGTTTATATGGATTATTCCCAAAAAATTATACGTATTTTGGAAATGTTGAGTCGAATTAGTCTAGAATCGATTAACTTTATGGAAGAAACCTTTCAAACAGCTGTAGTCTGTAAACTGCATATGTGCCGGGCTGTGATTGGCTCATGTATTTAAGGACTCGTAGAACATGAATTTCATAAAAAAAGCGGAACGTATCTACTGTGTTATAGGGGGATCGACTGTATTATATTTGATTAAAATATGTTTTTGAATTAAATAGTGAATAGTATAACCTATTTGTGAGCTTGTCATTAATTAGAAGCTCAAGGGGTTTTTCACTTTCTTTCTTTCTTCATTGTGAAAAATAAGAATGGGTTAGGACAGTGGTGAATTCAAAGGGCCCCGTGGCCCTCACTTGGACTGTACATACAGAAAATTTTAATTTATTTATTCAAACTTAAAAACATTTATGATGGAAAATATGGTTTATCAAACCATCTGCAATACAATTATCATGCACATGTTTAATAAAAAGTATTTATTAATTATTCAAATATTTTTAATTTTTGAGTAAGTCCCCACATCTGGATTTGCCACTGGGTGAAGAGAAGCATAATTAAGTGGAAAAGATTAGACTAGATGAGACTACTTGTATTTCCTTTAATGGTATATTTTTAATTTTTTTGTTTCTGAAACTACATAGATATTGCTGATTTGCGATTATTCCTATTACAAAACTTTAATGACTATTTTTTGAAACACTTGGTTTACCTGTAGAAAACATGCCCTCCTGTCTTTTCCTCCTGTGAAACAATCTGTATTTCATACTATCTAAAGAAATTAAAATACCATTAACAGCACTCACAAGGTGCCATTATGCACAGCATTATGTGCAAAATACTCTTTTGTCCCATATTACGAGCTCAGCATTAACCTAGTCACATTTCACCGAGCACTGAATGAAGAGAAGTTCCAAAGAGTCATCAATTAAGCTGAATTTTGAACTTTGTTGATGAAACTAGCTAAATGACAATTGTCTTTTTACAATTTTAGTAAATATTTTTACTTGATCAGAATATTGTGTGTATTATACTGATCTAAAACATAATTGAAAACTATAATGTAGCATTACATCACTTGTAACAATTTTTTAAATTATAACACATTTCATTTCTTGAATAACAACATTACTATGTCAAAAATTTTAATATTAAACATGGGGGAAAAATTCTTACTAATGCAAAAATCAACAGATTTTAGAACATTGTCAACTTAGCAATTTTTTAATGTACTTTCACACAAAATCTTTAATATAATAAAATTTTCTCTCTCTCAATTATATATTGTAATCTTAATGAAAATTTTATTACATTTTTCTTGCTCTAATTTTGTTTTAATGAGATAGAAAATTCATGCAATTTCAATGCAGGGTTTTCACTAACCTTTCCGGGAGACTCTGGCTTCAAAAGTTGTTGGATTAACAAATCTTGTGATGCACGATAACCTTTATCGTCGTCACTGTTCAGCAGCTAGTGGTAACAAGAGAATTACAGTACTTTGTAAATAAACAGTATTTATGTACAGTGGATTATGATAGCAAATAAAAAGTTAAATAGTGGATGAAAGATAATATTAAATGAATATAATTAAAATTTAGTTTTGTCACAATTATATTATTATTATTATTATAAATATTACATAAAAAATATTTTAAAGTTTGATATTTAAACACCCAAATAACATCAACTAATCTTGAAGAGTGACAAAGATGAGTTTCTAAATTAAATTATAAATTAATGTTGTAATCACATTAATATTCAACTAGACAAATTTATAAATACTTCAGATATTCAACATTAAAATACAATATATAGCCCTTTTGAACAGAATATATATATAATGTTTATTCCTTTCAATAATCAACAAAGTTTTGATTCATGCAGATGTTAAACTATGTGAAAATTTAAGAATTTGGTGCAGTTAAAACCTTTTTTAAATAAAAATTTGTAGAACAAAATTGAATTCGCTAAGGATTTAATATAAGTTATATTTCTGAAATGCTTTTTTTCTTTTTTTTACAGATTTTTAATTAGGGTTAAAAATGATACCACCACTCTTAAATGAAGTCACTAGCATGGAACCAAACATCAAAAATTGAAATCGGGGCACTTGCTACTGATCAATGAGATGAACCTGGCAGATGATGCTGTGCTCAAGCAGATAAACAGTGTGCTTGAGGACCGGCACACCCTCTACGTCACTGAGACTGCAAGGGAGATCTGTGCCCCTGATGTTCTCAAATTGAGAAGACCAAAATAAATAATATCAATGTTAAAATAAACTCACCTCTCACATCACATAATTCTGACCAAGTGAGTGTGAATGCTGAATAAAAATTCATATCAACATGACAAAAGTCAGTTTGCAATATTTACTAATTTTACTTATGATCTAGCACAGGCATTAAGAAAAAAGTTACGTTTATGGTATCTTGTGACTGAAATATCAATTCTAAGGTTTAGCAGAAATAAAAAAAATATTTATTCTAATTATAGTATTTGCCAGACAAAAATATAAACTGATTATTTTTTTTTTACACAACTTAAATTTACAGCATATAAATTTATTTAAAAATCATTTCAAATAATGTTTCACTAGGCATGAAATAACTTTCAAGTTTAGAATATAAATTAAGAAACTAAACCAATATCTTCTAAAAAAAATCCTGCTCAAATCCAAGACGTTAATTTTTTTGGAGTCTTCTTCTGGTTCCGTATTCATTCCTGAATGTAGGATTAGTATTATTATAACAATCTCAATTGTGCTTCACATGCAAGTTATTCTGCTTTCTTATTTTTCCATTCACATATATTACTTAACCAACTTTTCCTTCTCCTTCCTGGGCTTTTCTTTCCACAGATTTTTCCCTCTAAAATATTTCTCAAAATTTCATATTTACTTCCTCGGATGATGTGGCCAAAATACCCCGTCTTTCTTCTTTTAACTGTATTTAAAACTTCTTTTTCTTTCCCCATTCTTTCCAAAACTTCCTCATTTGTTATTCTATCTGTCCAAGATATTTTTAAAATTCTTCTATATAACCACATTTCGAATGCTTCAAGTTTGTTTAACGTATTTTTATCTAAGGTCCACGTTTCTACTCCATAAAACAAAACTGACATCACATAGCACCTTAACATTCTAATTTTAAGATGTAAATTAAAAACATTGCATTTGAAAAATTTCTGCATTCTGATAAAAGTACCCCTCGCATTTTCTATTCTAGATTTAATTTCTTTAATGCATCTGCCATCTTCCTGTATGATAGTCCCCAAATACTTAATTGATGAAACTGTATCAATTGTCCTGTTTTGTATCTGCAACGTTACATTATCTATATTTTTCTTGCATGAAATAAGTAGTTTTGTTTTCTTATAATTCATCTGAAGTCCGTAGAATTTACTTATTGAATTAATCTTTTCTATTAATATTGTCAAATCATTTGTATTTTCTGCTAAAACCACTGTATTGTCAGCATAACATATATTATTTACATTCATCCCATTTATTACAATCCCAATGTGTTTCATATCTTCTAAAGCTTCTTTAAAAATTTCATCTGAATAAATATTAAAAAGTAAAAGTGATAAAATACATCCTTGCCTTACTCATTTTTTTATTTCTATTTCTTCAGATAACTCAGAATCAATTAAAATGTTGGCTTTCTGTTCCCAGTAAAGATTTATTACAATTTGCAATTCATTTCTATCAATTCCTTTCTTCCTAAGTATATCTATTAATTTATCATGCAGAATTCTATCAAATGCTTTTTCATAGTCTATAAAACAGGTATATATATCCTTGTTAACAACAATCCTAAACTCAACTGACATGTAGCATGCGATGAGCTTAAAACTGGCAACTTGCCCATAGAGTTTATATGGAGGAATTTTACCTTGAATATCAGCTCATAGATTGAATTTCAAAATTCTGGCTTCATCACAATGGCGGCCTTGTCTAGTTATACATATTTGCAAAAAATCATATTTAATGTTCATATGGTTGCTTTGAACTTCAATCACAGATAAAACACTTTCTGACTTATGAAGAGATATAGTTACATTAAAAGTTATGTGAATATAGCCTCGACACAAGTTTCTCTCTCCTTATTAAATCAAAATCTTGTCCCTCTTCACTAAAAGGAAGCACTTTATGATTTCTATTTGGCATATCCAAATTGCCAGCATCACTATTACCATATTGTATTTTGGGCCATTATTAAGTAAAGATTACTTGAACATAAGCACTGTGATACCATGACAGTTGACCTGACAACCACGACAACTACTAAATACCTAATGGGTGGGTAGAATATACAATATAGATATGCCAGACAAAGAAATGATTTATTTCCCAGGCATGACGATGCAAGATTTCATCATGTTATTCTAAATAAAAAGCAATTTAAAACTTATCAATTGCTTATTTTTGGAATTTTCATTTTAATATTTTTGGATTACAACTGACCATAAGTAACTGAAACCATAAAAAGTAAAACCACAAATAAGGGGTTTACAGTATTTAAATATTAAAATATTTAAATACTGTACCATTAACATAACATAACATAATATAATATAATATAATACGACCATTAACAGTACAAAATATTTAAACAACAATATTTCACATACTTTTTGTAACATACATAATATAGAAATCATCTGTAATATCCATTCAGTGTAACTATATATTTTATTTCCACATATTACAAATGTTTTCTCAAAGACAAAAGATAACCATTTAAAGACATAACAGTTTTGGAAATTCATTTTAATAAATTAAGCTTTATGAGTAATTCAGAATACCTGACATTGTTCATTGTAGATTAAAGAAAATGCCTGTAGCATAAAACACTTTTGTTTTCTACTGGTTTCTTGGTGTTTTTGTGTTATTTGTTGCATATACCAGTGTTCCGCAACCTTTTTCTACTTGCGGCACACCCATGACTTAACACAGCACACTAAAATGTTATTCCCCTCAAAAACATATGATATGATACTATTAATAGAATTACATAATGCCACTAACCTATTATTATTATTGTTATTATACAGACATCAACACCTGTGAGCAAATTTTTTTACATATAATTTCTTAGAATACATAAAATGCGTGGCTTGTAATAAAGAATAAACAAACATCATCTTATTTCATCAGTGCTGCGACAGAGAATGAAATACAAGCATAAGAAACACAACAACTGTGATAAAAATATATAAATAAAATTTGAAATTAACAGAATATGTAAAAGTTCATGTCACATCTTTCACCATGTGACGGCACACTGGTTGCGGAACACTGGCATATACAACCAATTTGAGTTATGGTTAATACTTTAAGCTGTAAGTTACTTCAAAAAAACTTTTTTCTGAACAGAAATGATAGTAAAATACCAATTCTTTTATCCAATATTCTGAAATGATCTAGTCTTAAAATTGATTATCTGTTGCCATCAAGATCAGTTTTTCCTTACTATTATAATGAGGTCTGATATATAAATAAAGATATTAGCAGTTATACCAGTAACTGGACACAATTTTGGCAGAATGAAAAACAACAATATCAATAAAATTATTCCTGTACTGTCAACTAACAGAAATGACAATCAGTAATCATTTCTGACAATTAAAATTTAATATGTATTAACCTAACTTATCTTTACAGATTCACTAGCTAATACAAAATGTTTTTCATGATTAACAGTTTCTCACAGAAAAGAAAGAAAAAGTACTTTATCAGAAATATTTGAAATGTCAATAGTAAAGCATAAGATGCTCTACAAGATGTCAAAATTTAACAGTTTCAACATTTCAAAAAACATCAAATAGTTAATTTTAAGCACCATCTACCTACTTTTAAATATTCTTATTATTATTTATTTGCTTTGCATCATTTAAATTACCATTCTAGTGTTTTATCGTCCATTTTTTAAAGTTAATTTTTATTATGATTTATAAAAGTTAATATACATTATTACAATGCCTAGAAATATTTAGCTACAGCAATTAACAATGACATTACAAATACAATACTCTAATAAGAATAGCTAAGGTTACTTTGGTAATGCAATTTACTAATTACCATTTTTAAATCTTATTGAATTTCTTTTAAATTTTAGGCCATTTCTTCCTCCCAAATCATTTCACTTGCATAACATGCAAGCATACAATCTGTTTACATCCATCCTTCTAATAGTTGTGAAAGATACCATATTTTAAGTTAAAATATGTTAAATATTTTATTCTGCTTATTATGTTAGGTTCATTTATGTTATGCAAACATTAATCAAAATTGCATGCATTCTATCAAACACACAAAACTTCATACTTAAGTTTTTTGGAGCTTCATCCATTCTCAAGTCTTCTAATCGAAAAATAATAAACCTTAAAGACAGATTACATAAAAATGCTTGGTTTTGAAATAAAGTTTAATTCATCACAAGCATTTAAGTGTGCTCGTAAGTACTTAACTTAATATTTTCTCATTTCCATACTTTTCAAAATTAAAGTTTGATCTCAAGTAACCGGAAGAGTTTGAATAGAGGTTATCAACATTTTGGCAAAAAGGATTACCCTTTACGATGCAGCTATTCAAGAAGTAGGACACACAAACCAAAACACACTTAAAATAAAGCAATATTTATACAAAGTGACTAGAATGTTTCTTTTCTCAATTTTTAAATGAAAACAGGAAAAAATGAGAAAATTGAAATTATTTAATATATATTTTAAGTAAGTTCATATATTTAAAAACGTAAGATTAAAAAACAAATTACAGAAAGTTTGAAAGTATTTTTTAAATGATTGAAAATGGATCACTTTTCATTGTCTCACAATCCAGAAAAAATGAAATTATTCCCAATGAATAAATGAAACAATTTGTATTTGAAATTTGGAACAAGCAAATTTAATTTTAATTACTGTAAAACTTAAATTAATATTTAATAAACTATTGAAATTTTTCTTTGCTATTATATTCATTGACTATATAAGCTAAGTTACAGTAAATTCCTACCCATGTTAAGCAAACATATATACTGTAAAAGTATAAATTTGAAATATGACATGGAATTGATTTTTTTTAGTATGTAATAAAAAAAGCCTTTAAATACATACAAGAACTAACTTAACAACTAAATCCAAAATTTTAAGCAGTGCCTCTATGTTAAGTAATTCTAATCATTAATATAAATTATTTTTTTGTTTTCAAGTAATTAAATTGCATTCTAATAATTTTCTATTATTATTTGTAAAATTTTTTAAACTAATAAAATCAAGATTTTTTTTAATTAAACTGCAAAAGCCATAAAAAAATGAACTATTTTTTGATTTTTCAGGTTATTTTTTAAAATAACTGATTGAATTGAAACTTAAGCTTAGACAAAATTATCTCAAAAATTGAATACAAAATCAGAATGCCATATTAAGAAGAATAAAAAGAAAACATTACTTTTCTAAATAGTAAAAGTTAATTCTCATAAAAAATAAGTTCATTTTTATTTGAGTTTTGCACTGTTTCTGTAAGGCAATCAATTAAACTAAACTAAAAACTGCTTGAAAACAAAATCTTGAATTATATTTCCTATTTTGTAGATAAAATTTGTTTGAAATATCTTAAATGTCTTATGTTACATAGTACTCAGCTGTTGCATACACAAGGCAATTACACAAGTCATTTTCTCATTAAGATTCATTGATACTATTTCTTGAACTTGATTGCAAAAATCCAAAATATGAATTTCTTTTTGAAACACTTTATACTAATCTACCGATATTTACCAATTTCTTAAAATTGAGGGCTTAGTGAAAAAACATTAGAAAGTTTATAAGAAAAAAATGACCATTTATATTTCAATTTACCAGTGCTTTAATATGCAACATTTTATTAATGTGGGCATATGATTTGTGGCCATGTAACTGTCTCATGAAAGTTTCTTGATGATGCACAAATCCCCAAATTTGTTAGTAACTCATTTTTTATAGTATGCAGGATATGCTGTTTCTCCACTACTCTCTTTGAATACATATAATTAGATTAGTAATCAAAGATAAAACTTTGAATAATATAGTAAAAAAAGAATTTCAATTATGCTTCAATTAGAAACCACATTTAGATGAAAAATTTGAAATTGTCTCAATTATCAATTTTTTTAATCAGAAATTTTATGAAAAGATGAGATATTACAGTAATATTATTTTCAATTGCTAACATTAATAATTAAAAAAAAAAATTGAAATCACTAAATCCAATTGTCAAATAACAACATTTCATGAAACTGATTAATTTATTGACAATTCCAACAATGTTTAAAATAAAAAAAAAAGTCTATTTTGAAATGATTTAATTTTTAAAACTTAAAAACGAGCAATCACTAAATAAATTATATAAAATTACTCACCTTTCTTAACATATTATTATTATTGTTATTATTATTATTAATATTTCTCCTGTGAGTGTCAGAATTGGATTCACTGGCAGTGGTTGCTATGTTATCATTTTCATGTCTACGAGATCTACCAGATATTTCAACAATTTCTTCATCATCTTGATTTAGAAGTTCTTTTAATATAATATTTTCATTCCTTGATGTTGAAATTGTATTTGCACTTTCAGACACAGATTTTGTAGCACTATTAGTCTCGTGTTCTAACAAATTGTGTGTTGGTGTCCCATTTCTTTCACTAGAAATTCCTTTAGATGCGGAAGAATCGGCTTCTTCCGTACCTTGGGTAAGAAGATTTCTCAGTTTTTGTGTAGTACTGCTATTCATTTGAACGTCGGATATTATACCAGATACAGATGTGGCAGGACTACTGATGGGCACTTCAATTGTAGCAGTTGATGCTTCTTCCTTTTTTAATGCACTAGTAATATTTGGTGATATTTTCCCACTGGAAGGCTGAGTTTGTCCAGAGCTGAAGGCAAATGTATTAGTGTACGGGGCAACATGCCCAGAAAGAGGACTACTTGTTGAGCTAAGCTGTGAAACTGGTGATTCCTTTGTGGATATCAAATCTGGACTGAAGGCACTACTAGAGGGCAGAGAAGTTTGTGATATCCTGAGGGCCCTTGAAGTGCTATTAGTATTACTTACAGTTGTTGTTGATGTCTGTATAGAAGGGCTACTGCTCACCAAATAGTTGTTTCCTCCAAGAGATGTAGTAGGCAGATTAGTATTCAGTCCACTGTCTGAGCTACTTAAATCCCAACTGGAAGATGGAAATAAGTCTAATCCTAAATCATTTAACAAATCTTGATGTGAAGGACTGAGATTAGGAAATGTCATTGTGGAATTAGATGATGAAATAGTGGAAACTGTTGTCATTGGACCACCCATACTTCCATTTATGTTCCCACTTATTCCAAGACTTGTTCCGACAGTTGAAGCCGACGATGTCGTAGGAGATGGACTACTACACTTTGAAAGGTCTCCACTATTCCCTTCAATAGATAATGTTGAATCCACATCCCTAGAAGATTAAATTACATTATTATTTGAAATAATATTGTATAATCTATAATATAGAAAAATTTGTTTTATCTACATTTTTCATCACATTCTTACTGATGACATAACAGTAAATAAAGAATATCTGCAATTATTTTTAAAAAAGTTTAACAAAACACTTAATATAAAAATTATACAAATTTCAAATAAAACAAGAAAATGATGCTACTATTTAAAATTTAATAACTTCTATTTTTCCTCACATAAAAAATAAACAATTCTTAAGTTGTAATGTTGAAATTTAGTATCGCTGAAATAATCAATTGGAAGTGCAATTTGCCGATGTTTCAAATGTTTCCATTTGAAACATTAGCAAATTGAAACAGTGTACAAGAGATCCAACATATTTGAAATCACAAAATATTTACTAAAATATTATCTATGATAGTTTATTCAACATGTTTCCTTTTAGTCTCCAGACATCTTTACAGATAAAATATCATATTTTTTGTATGCAATGTAGCATTTAGCATCATATCTTTATTTGCCATCTTTCAAGATATGTCTGTAAATTCTGTTCATTACAAAAGAAATATAGTAACTTCATCTATAAAGGTGCTTGGGAATAGAAGGGAAGCATGTCTTTGAAAATATAAGTTGCATATACTCTAAAAAATATATTTACAGTAAGACCTGCTTAACATGAGGGATGCGTTCCTAGAAAACAAAGCGCTAAACGAAACAATGTTAAATGAGGTCATTTTAACAGTGTAAATAGTAGGGTTTCTGAAACGGGATTCCGGGATCTCGGTTGTTTTTTTAACCCGGGAAATATCCTGGGAAATTTTTCTTATCCCGGGAAATCCCGCAAATTTCTTAAAAATTCACTTTTTTTCTTATTTTGTGTTAAGGTTGAGGAGTTTTGCAAATAGAAAGCATAATTAACTCATTCACTGCCAGAATACATTTGTATTTATTAATTTTAAACCTACCTATTAGTTTTTTTAAATTTTTGCTCGTTATAGCATGTCACAAATGGTCAATAATCAATATATAGCTTATTTGTGGCATGACTATAAAAATTCTTTACTTGTCGGAACCTGTAATATCTGGAATAATTGTGCTTACGCTGTCTTGAGTTTTAACCATGCCCAGTAGCTTCAATAAATGCCTGACGCCAGATTGTGCAAATTGGGCAAGGATACAAACGAGTACAAAGTCTGCAAGTATGAAGTTTTTCTTCATAAACCTGATTATTAAAGCCAAATGAATTGCCGAATTATCGAGCTCTAAGCTTGATGCCGCTATTAAAGCAGCCAAGGTAGACAAATCAAGAATACTAGAGAGCGAAAGAAGTACTACAATCTCGAAAACGAACTCGAAAGCTTCCAGGCTACAGGTGAAAAAACACATAATATCTGTCTTCTCTTAAATGCATTAAACACTATTCCAATCACATCAATTGAATCGGAAAGGGCATTCTCGGTGGCAAGACTTTTCATTACTAAAATAAGAATTAGAGTGAGTTATCGGAGTATTGACCATCTTTGCTTTTTAAAATCTTATAAAAGTTTGCAATATTTTGTATTATATTTTATTTAAAAAACGAAAATTACCTTCTAAATTAGAAGTTCATTTTTTTAATTTTTAACTCAATTCAAAACATTTTTTTTGTTGTTGTTGTATGCAGTTTCCAGCAAACTTTAATTAATTTTTTTCTATTTGTGAAAATTTCTACGTTATTTAAAGGTAATTTTTATTATAGGCCTATAGACCTTACACAGCATTATTAATATGATTTTGGAGGTTACAGAACTTTAAAATTACTTTAAAAAATGGAAAATAATTATATCATTTGATTTCAAGATATTTTGTATACCTTAAAAATAATTAATTCTATCTCGGGATCCCGGGAAACAGTTCACTTTTATCCCGGGATCCCGGGACAAGCAAAATACCGGGAAATGAGAAACCCTAGTAAATAGGGATAGGGGAACACATGACCAAAAATAAACAAATTTTATTTTAATTTTAAGTTATTTTTATATTAATTTGTATAATAATATATGTTAAATAACAAACAAACATATGCACACAGAAATGTAAAGTCCATTTTTTGTGATGAAAGTCCTGACTTTTCTGAAATTCTTGTTCTTTTGTAATAAAGATGTGAAGTTTCATTTGTCACTTTTTTTCTTTCCTTGAGCAAATGTTGGTAGCAGAAGATCATATCCAAAAGGCCTCATTTTGCTTTTGCATTCTTTCAAAATCTGGATCATTCGCTACAATTTGATCAATGATTTTGGTTATCTTACCAAACTTTTACTAAGGAAATGTGTAAAAAATATTTTGGGTTCTTCGTTTTCAGAATCTCTATTTTCCAGTTCCACATGAATTCTATGTTCTGCCAGTTCTTGAACATCGTCATTGGTAAGAAACCTGAAACTCCTTCAGGTCTCTCACCAGATACCTGCTGTAACTCCTCAATATCCTGCGCATCTATATCTCCTAGTCCTGCTATATCGATTAGGTTGAGTTTGGTCAACCTAACGATACAGCAATAGGCTCTTGTTCAGAATTCTTGGATACCTTCAGCCATAACTTCTTCCACACTTCATTCATGCATTTATCAGTTAATTCCTGTCAAGTGAAGTCGATATTTCCTATGGCATCCATGATGTTATATTTTTCCTAAAATTGCACCAAACAAACATAGATTTAAAGAAAGTACACCTTTTTTCCACCTTTTGCTGATTGGTTTGTGTTCACAAATAATTGTATTATATATGAATCAATGAAATGCTGCAATAATTTAGATCAGCATAAATTTTGAGCTTTTTATAGGCTTCGAGCAAACCGTGTTATATTGGATCAGCATTAAGCAGGCTCTTACTGTATTTTACAAATCCAGACTTTTTGGACAATATCTTATACAATGAATTAAAATTTTTGAATAATTATTACAAAATTATTAAATTGCAAAGGATTAATTAGAGAAATAAAGTATTAATGAATATAATTATTTTGAATGAAATTTTTTTTGTAAGAATTACGATTTATATTTGTGTTAGAGAACAAACATAACACTTTTAATGTTTCTGGCATACATAATTAATATGATCAAATTGCAACTATTTTAATTCCTGATTTAGTAAAGAGAAATGAATTGTAAAAAACCTTCAATGATTATATATATATAATAAAACTAATAATAATACAAATTTCCTTCTCTCTTATGGAAACAGTCTTTGAAAATAAAAATTCAAATTGTTTGTTTTATTGTTTATTTTGTAATGAATTCTGCAGTCGTGGTTTACTTATAACATGTAAATTAAACAACAACAACAACAACAACAAAGAACAAAAATTAATGAAAACTGGCTAAATATCTTATAATATTCAGAAAAAATAATTTATGTAAAAAGGTAATTTCTTGAAAAGAAATATTTTGTGTAAAAAGGATTTTTTAGAATAATTTATGTAAAAAGGGTATTTTTTGTAAAGAAATAATTTGTAAAAAGAAAAAATTTTTTTAGAAAGACTAATTTATGTAAAAAGTAATTTTTGAAAAGAAATAATTTGTATAAAAAAAAATATTTTATGTAAAAAGTAATACTGCCACAAAGTGGCCTACTAGTCATATGACTATAGTAACCAGTGGTACATTTAACTAGGAGAAAGGAAAGAAAGGGGGAGGAGAGGTCATCCCAATGAGTTGGTAAAAAGGGAATTGCATGGTTTTGATGAAAGACAAATATATCAATTTTAGTATTGTTGTAAAATTAATTGTAAAGGTATAAGACAAATTTGAAATTGTTTAAATTTTATAACAGTGAAAAACAGATAATTAGATAATACGAAAACCGTATGTTTCTTAGAATAAAGTGTTAAGGGCTAAAAAAGTTTTGGTAATTCCATAATAACAAGTAAACATAGGAAATGGAAATTTGTGGTTTTAATATCTCAATAACCTGTAAAATAAAAAGTTGGTGGAGGAGGGGCAATAAATGCCTGAAACGTGTGTAAATAATATCAACACGTATCAACTAAATAAAATTTGATGATAAAAATTGCCAAGTGCCTGAAAATAAATACAATAATAATTTGTGTTTGAATTACTACAAAGAACAAAAAATTTTATACCCTGAAAGCAATATGTAAGCAATTTGTTTCTTAATTTTAATATAAATGGACAGTTTTCCTGTAAACAACAGGACATGCTTCATTTTACTGTAATAAAATAATTTTGATCTTAATTTTATAAACAGGACTTTCAGATTTTTAAAAATTTATTTTGAGACAATTTTTATTATGTAATAAGTTTTATCTTTCCATAAAAAAATAATAGATGTATGTAAAAGATATGGTATATTATGTAATATTTTTATACTATAATAGCAATAAAATTACTAGCATAATTTACAACAAGTAAGGGTTTATTTCCTCTTTTTGACACAGTATAGACAAAACTGATGTAATTTTAAAGATATAATTAATATCATTTCAAACATACATTCTTGAATTTGGTATTCTTGTTTTAATATACATATGACTATTTTTAAATTTAAAAAATGTTTAAACAATATTTGAAAATGAACTAAAATATGTTCATTAAGTTTTAAAGATGATAAGACACTTTTTTAAAAAAGAAAATTTAAAAAATTCAAATAATTTTCAATGGAATCATACCTAATTATAGAATGAGTTGCCATAATGAATTCCTGGTCACTAACTGACCTACTGTAGGAAAACCTTTTGCTCTTTGTCTGAACATGAACATACCTATCTTGGGACACTTGAAGCCTGTATATACTACTAGTATTGTTTCCTGTATGAAGTGCTATAAAAAGTAATATACAAGCATTAAAATGAAATTTTTATATTATTCTTTTAGAGTAGGGAAAGAAAATAAAACTTACTTTCTTTTAAATGCTGATCAATCTTTTGTAAATCTGAGGGGTGACAAAGTTCCTGTACAATTCGTCCTACAAGATCTTTATTCAGATATTGACTATATGTTGATGAAACACCACTAAAACATATTTAATGTATCTTAGCATATTTTTAGAAATCAGTCATTTTCAATTCTATAATCATATACTATAAAACAAAAGCTGTATACTTTAATGGTTACTAATTTATGAGTATTTTTAGAATAAACTAAAAACTAAATATCTTACTAAAAAACTAATTTTCTTCATTTATATTAAACAGAAACTTTAATTTAATAAAGAACTAAGAGAACATTCC
Organism: Centruroides sculpturatus; assembly: GCF_000671375.1. Taxonomy (NCBI): domain Eukaryota; kingdom Metazoa; phylum Arthropoda; class Arachnida; order Scorpiones; family Buthidae; genus Centruroides; species Centruroides sculpturatus. The sequence continues at coordinate 399,208 of NW_019384308.1, forward strand.
AAAATGAACAAATATTTACTTTCAGGTAAACTACAGAGAAAATTCAAAATAATAATGAATATTAAAATGTGTATTCAACACAAAATTAAAACAAACCTTGTATCAATAGCCAAGATTTTCCCAGTTAAATCCAATCGCGTTGTAAACTGCTCTACCCCAATAGAACTTGGACTTTTTTCGTTATGTGGTATACGACGGGCAACGCAAAGTAAACGTGTTTGAACTTCTGTAAATACAAATAAAATTCCAAATTTTATTGATTTCTGTAAATACATAATATATAAATAAATCAAAGTGTAAAATTTAAGAAAAGTAAATTTTAATTAAAAAAAAAAAGTGTATAAAAAATTACATGAACAGCATTATTAAATGTATTCATATTACAGTTTTATTTAAAATATTTATGAAAATAAATGTGTTTAAAAAGTCTAGTAAATAAACTCCTGTAATGTATCAAATTAAATAATGAAGTGAATCAAATAAACAAAGGATAGAACAAATAAGACTGCAGTAAATAATTTTATTTTATCAAAATAATACAGAAAATGATAAGCCTGTTTATAAGTGACACAATTTTTTAAAATTTACATCATCTTTTAAATTCTTAACACATTGAAATGAAAAAGTATGGTGTGAAGGATTAAATATATAAAAATGAAATTTTAAAAATTTATTCCCATGCTTAATATAGGAACTAGTTTTTATTTACTACTACTTAACAACAGAGATTTTAACATGCATAACAGTAAATACCATTTGAAAAAAAAATTCTACATACACACAAACTAATAATATACCTCAATATATTATACTAAACCAAGTATTGCCATAATTAATCAAGCTATTAATTTGCTATCAATAATAACTAGATATTAAGTAATTTGGTAATGGAAGTAGACATTAGGTGCCATCTCTTATCTAAATCAATAATTTATTAAATCATTTAGAATTATAATTGTTAATTTAGACAAGAAATGGTGCCTAACACCTACCTCTATTACCAAATCACCTAATATCTAGTTATTATTGATAGCAAAATAATAGCCCAATTAATTACAGAAATAGTTTGGGTTAGTATTAATACATTGGGCTTCAGGATGATTTATATATATACCAATACATTATGATAAAAATCAATAATCTATCTATTGCATAACAACAAATGAAACAGTTATCAAAATCAAAAGCTAGTTTATGAATCAAATGTAACTTCTAAACTGTTTAATTCCTCATATAAAAATAAATATCAAAAACAAACAAAAAAACAGCTAATTATAAAAAACTTTATTTCTTTGCATTGTTTTAAAGTTTTCAAAATGAGTATGTTATATCTTCAAATATAAATAAAATGGCACAGATACAATTATAAATTAAATAATTTTGATTTTATTATCACATATATGTACAATAAACATGCCACAGGCATTACCCTAATTACAGAACAGTAAAATGTTTCAATTAAAGTCTGTCACAATTAGTCAAAAACAAAAGAAGCGAGATCAATAATTTTTTGAGATATCTGTAACATGAGATCATTTAGCATTATGTAAATACATCATTATAAGCACAATTAAAAAAAACCCTGAAGTCTTAAAAGTAGTTGAATGCTTTATCAGTATAAATATTTGTTGCACAGATATATATATTTATTTATAAAAAAATTATGAATCATACTTTGCATTAACATAACACAGTTCTGTATTTATAAATTAAATGGAATAATTGTGTTAAAGAAAAAACTGCATTCATTATTGTACATATAATAATCTAAATCAATACAAATGCTAATGTTATGATAGGAATTTTTACTCCAAATTTTGCATTATACAGTTTCAATAAAATTGCTTAAAATCTTTTACGAATTATTATTTGAAAAGATATGTAAAAATAAAAAATCCCATTAAAAGACACATTTTAATTTCTAACAATCAATTTTGAAATACACAAACTGTCTTAAGACTGTTCAAAATAAGTAAGAGCCATTATCTAACTTCCATGGTATACCTTTCAAACACTGACAATACAATTCTATAAGCCAAATACATTAGTAACTATACATGACTGAGTGTTTACCTGCATCTCCTTCAATACCCTCTGACTTCTCTCCCGTGAAGGGTAACAACAATGCAGAGACCTGCATGTTTTCGTATTGAGAAACATGGGCCTGCTTCTCTTCCATAGTCTCGTCTTGGTCGTCGGGAGGCTTGATAAGAAAACGGCAGTTAAAAGATCGGCTCTTACTTGTATTAGATTCTGATGGCCAACCAAATCCATTGCCTACGAGAAAATTATGTTAGTAAGCTTTTTCTAAATTTTGACTAACGAGAAGAGAATGATAAAATACAATATATTTAAACTGAATTTTAAAAAGTAATCATTTACTTTAAATTTTGTTTAAAATCAAAAGAAATACTCACCTATTGACATAGGCAACAGATTACTACTGAAACGTGCATGATCTCCTATATGAATGATGTTATATATGCTCTTGTCCACCAAGTCATCCTAATAGATATCATGGGACTTGAGTGTTTGTTGTAAGGTAAATTTATTTTAAATATTAGTTCACAAAAGTAAATTTCCTAATTTCAAACTGTTTAGTAACACTTTCCTACATTTCCTATACAACTATCAAGGAAATTTCACAACTATCGTACAAATTGTTTCATTCTAAGAAATATCGTAGATATTGTTGGATCATTTACTATTAAATTATACTCATTCATTCATTTATAACATTTACTTATTTTTACAAATTAACTGAAAACACTAATAAAAAGTAACTTATAAATGTAAATATGTTATCCTTTAACAAGCACAATTTTGATCATTTAAAAAAAAAATTTGGCTTTTTTCAGAGACAATACTTAATTTTTCATAATTTTCATTTATAAATTCCTAAACTCACTTAAAACAAACGTATTTATTTCTAAACCCATCCTAAACAACAAATAATTTTTCATGTCTTTCAATATCAAAATTTATCATAGGTGAAACCAAAATGTGCATTTGTTCATTTGTACACGACATTTAAATTTGATCATTCTGCATAAAACCAAATTTCTTTTTAAAACTACTTTAATGGTAAAACAACAACCAGAAAATTTCCAAATTAAAATAATTCTAAACTAATTTGAACTTTTGAATGGACAATTTTTGTAGTTTTATATCCTGGATGATGAGCTGGGAGCATGAGATGGAATGTAAGACTTTTTTGTTTAATTTCTCCATTAGGTTTTAAAAGAAATTATATATGACTTAAGAAAAAATGTATATAAAGCCATTTCCAGTGAAATAAGCATTACGTACACAGTGAATATTTTTGTCTTATGACTTTCAGGCAAATTCAATTACGACTTAACAAAATATAGTAAAATGTAATAACAAAACATGACAATGCTCCATTATTGACTTTTCATGCAGCAATAATTAATATCATGTATGTTCTTGTACAGTCAACCCCCCTATAATGCGGGTTCATATAATGTGGATTCGTATATCACGGCGAAAAAATTGCAACTGTATTCGTATAAAGACACTAAAAGAGACTCGTAAAATGCGGTAAAATGTCATCGCCGACTTGTGTCACGACAGGATTGGTCAAATCTGGACCAATAGTGGACGAGCAGCCGAACTACTTACACACTATGGAAAGTTTAGGGGAATAAGTTGAGTTTACTATAGTCTGTACAGTATATAAATTAGGTACTGTAAGTCTAATACAATACTGTAATTTTATACATTTCTTGTGAAAAAAACATTTCTTATTCAATGGCCATAAAAATTATTTCTATTAATGATGTCTCCAAAGTTCAGAAAATTTTTTGCAGAAAAATAACTTATCAGAAAACGTGCCCGTCGTTCGATGTGCTGCTCTGCGACAAAAACAAGCTTAAGCAATGGCGTCGTCGAACAGGGCACACTCCGTAAGTAATCCTACAATTTATTGTTCATAGCATAGTTTATATGGATTATTCCCAAAAAATTATAAGAGTTTTGGAAATGTCGAGTCAAATTAGTCTAGAATCGATTAATTTTATGGAAGAAAACATTTCAAACAGCCGTAGTCCATAAACTGCACACGTGCCGGGCTGTGATTGGCTCATGTATTTAAGGATTCCTTACAACGTGAAATTCTTATAAAGTAGAATGTATCTATCGCGTTATGGGGGGGGGGTCGAATGTACATTTTTTATAGAATTTAATGTGTGACATTGTGTTTCACAGTCAATACTGTAACTCTAGAGCTACATTTACAAAGCAAAGATAACTAGGCTAAGAATAATTAAGTATCTTTACATGATGCAGACAAAACAGTTTTCTGTTAACTGAAAATAGTACCTGTCACATATTTACACTTTAAAGTATTTTTTAAAATTTTCTTATTCTTTTCCTATTTCAAAATCATACTGTAGAAGTTATCATGCAATGTTACCTATGTTTGATTAATTTGAATTCCAAAGTTTAGAATACATCAAAAATGCTCCAAAAAAAAAACCTTTAAAATGCAGCTTATTTTGCTAAAATACTGAATGTTTTCAGTCAGCTTCCCTGACCTTCTTCAGGCTTGAACAAAAAAGTTTATTTCAAACTGAAAATTCTTTTGCCAGAGAGAAATTCTAGAACGCTATTTTTAAAAAACAAACTATCATAGATTCGAATAAGCAAGACCAGTTTGTTCTTTTAAACTTGCAAAGCTGCCGCTTTCCATGCCAATGCTAATTTACAGGATTCCTGAAAATTTATAGATTGCCCTTTTTCATTATACTTATTAATATGCCATTCTTCTGTATACTTTAGATGCCGTCTGCTTGCAACTTTTTGTATAAGTTCTGCTTTACCCCAATTAACTGAAACTTCTGTTGGTTCTATGATCACATAATTTGCTAACGCCGTGACTGGTTGCTCATATCTAATATTCCTTTTGTGTTCTTTCAACCTTTCAGTAAGCTACTGTTTTGTGGCCCCTATATAATACAGGTCCTTTTGGTGCCTTTTATCATGCACTGGTATTCTATAAACCTGTGGAACCAGCTTTTTGTGTAAGGGTACTTTGTCATTTCTTAACATCTGAAATATTGTAGGGTTCCTCTTATAGACTATTTTCTTATTACTCACTATTCTTATTCTCTTGTATATGTTGGTTAACAGTGGAGCATTTTTGATGTATTGCAGTAAGTGCAGTTGGAGAGATAGGAGTTATAAAGTTTAGAATTTTTATGACAGAAGCCAGCATATTTTACTATATTGTCGAGTAATCAGTAACAAAACCTGTCTACGAAGAGAGTGAAATGAATAACCACATCTTTATTTCTACTGTTAATCATTATCGATAGTAGTGTAATTTTGACAATTTAATGTTTTAAATATCAAAGTTTGATACATAGATAATTCTAACTGATATTTTTTCATTTTCTAGAAAATATAAATTAGTTCCTATACTTAGTTTATGTAAGTTAAGTTTAAAATCAAATATATATAATTCTTACATTATCTGCTATTGAGCACACAAATTTTATAAGAAATTTTACAAATTTTTCCAGATATGCTAATATAAGTAAAATCACTTGCTGTTTTCTTCACTCGTTTATAAATTCACACATACATACAATTTTGTTTATGCTTACATTTCCCCCCCAGTATGTTTGATAATACAATTTTCATAAACATATAAATCAAAGAATCAAGAAGTGATAAAAAGAAATTGGAAATATAAAACAAGTTTGTGTGTTTATTTTACTTGTAATTTTTGGTATAGGTTTCTTTTCTCGGTATGATTCCTTAGAAAATTAATAAATTTCACATTTCATATTTTAGTTTTTCTATTCCCTTAATCATATTTCCATATGAAAACATATTACCATAAATTATGGAAACATGTTGCATTTTCCTACAATTTATGCAAAAGTTAAAATGTTTCATTTCACCTCATAAATTTCAGAATTAATATTTCATGATATATTAGAAATATGTAAATAAAAATCTATCTAGCCATTGTCTGTTTATAACAAAATTTTGAATTCAAAACTTGCTATTTTTTTTTTAAATGTAATTTCTAAATACTGAAAATTACATTTGACATTGATCATTTTAACTCATTAGAAAAAAATCTTCAATACAAAAAACTAAGTCGTCGTACAAAATTGAAGTTTTCATAAACAAGTTATATTCATTGTCTTAAATGTTATAGTCAATGATCTAAAAAATGTTTAAAAACACAAACATCCAATTTTGTTTGGAATCATTTCTTAAACCTAATCTAATTTTTAAGGAATAATTTATAAAATAAATGAGCACCAAAGTCACCACAATTTAACTGAATATAAAAATAAATTCATTAGAATTAAATTAAATAAAGCAAACATATCATTCATTTGCTTGATTTATATTTGTATAAAGTAATCAAATACAACAAATTATCCTTTATAATAATAATAATAATGTGTAAAACATTTTTTAGTAAAATTGTTAGGTTACATTTTAACTGATTAATAATTTATGACTCAAAATTTCATACTATTGATAAATATATTGCTATCTGTTATAATTTTCAGGGGTAAGTAACTAACTTATAATAGTTTCATTAAATTAAAAAATAATGGTCAAAATATAATCTGTACTTGCAATTTTTTCTGTGATGAAAGACCATATTGCTAGTTATTCAAATGCTTGATATCAATCTCTTTCTATATATGTATACATGTGTGTGTAATATATATTTTAGACCAATATACAAGCAACAATATATTTTGTCATAATTATAAAGCACTGAAAATGTAAGCTTGGTATATATAACAAACAAACAACTATTTGCATCACCAATCATCCAAATTATCCTTCAGGCTATTTTAAGGCTAGTAAATAAATTACGAGTATTTACTAGCCTTATAGGTTGTCTACCTAGATTGATTTGTATTTAATTTATTTGTTAGCCTTAAAATAGCCGAACAGATAAACTGGCAGATCATTAGATGATAAACTTTGTTTATTAAAGCCAAATGCTACCAAAACAGCTAGATTTTACTATGTTAATCTAATTACAAGTTAATTACAAACAAATCTGGAATTTCAGGTAGCTACATCATTATCTCTTGGAATTTTAAAATGATCCATTTAACTATTAAAAGTTAAAGTTAATGTAAATTAATTAATCTTTTTGAAAATGCCAAGAGAGGTGTTTAATTCGAAGCTTCAGTGGTTTAACTTATGACATATCTACACACAGTGTGTGTATGTATTTTGAATAATTATTACTCTGAAATGTTTTGAGATGAATTTGTTCAAAGTTATTAAATTAAAGGTCATTGCTTTCTTACAAAATTATCAAAAAATAGTGATACTATTTATCACAAAATTATTCCTTTATAGTTATTTTCTAATTAGCTGAAAAGCTATGTTATTAAAATATATTTAAATTGTATATTTGGCATGATACTTGTATATTAGATGACAGTTACAGAATTTGAATCACTGTTTTTCCAGTTTTAATTATTATTAATAATTAAAACCAAAAGATTGCAACATACTAGTCTCTAATGCCAAATTATTCAATCATTATGTAATTTAAGTATCCAAACTATTAATATCTAACATCAAAGGAATTATAGTAGTTGCAATAATAAAATTATTCTGTACACTATATATAAGTGACACTTTAAATAAAATGGAATATTTAGTTTGTTTTATCGGCTGTTAAAAATTTACATATAGTATATTGTTTTATGTAATTTAATGTAATAATAGAAAAAATAATAACTAGAAAACATAGTTCACAATCTGAATATTTTTTTTTCACCTATATATTTAATATTTTGTCTTGTTTTGGTGTTTATAATAAAATATTTTAAGCTATCTCCAAATTACTATAGGTTTTTTTTTTACATATTACAGAAAAGTTAGCTTCCTGAAAACACATAGCTGTAAGCTTTTGTCTACAACCTTATGCTTTTAGTAAAATTTAAAACAGGCAGAAATATATGCTTGTCAATACTTATTCATAGTGCAGTAATAGCCAGGAACTAGACTTTATACAATATCTGAGCAGTGTGCGATACAGATTTATTTATATGAAAGGACATCACAAATCCATGATTGCTTAGGGTATTGCATAACCTTAAATTCATCACTACAGAGTAGCTTCTACTAAAACATGAACACCAATACTTAACCCAAGATCACATGCAGAATTTTTAATATGCATAAGATAGCAATTTTGCATTGATTTTTCAAGTGATTACATTGCTTGTAATTTCCATTCCTCAAATTTGATGATTCTGAAAAATCTTATAATGTATCTTCTGTGCATGTACAAAATTTCAATGTCATATATTGTCTAGTTAACAAACTATTGCTCAAGCTTGTGAACTACTAAAAACTATACAGGATGCTTAAAACTTTGCAACAGTGTGGACTAATGTGAAACAAGTTCAGCTGTAAATACATGACTGGAGGACTGAGATGCTGCTCAGGAGTAAAAAATAATTTTTCTATGGTTTTGGGCACGAAATAAAAACTACAAAAATATTTAAACTGTTGAACATCAGAGTGCCCCACACTATCTTATGGAGTCTTGTATTCATACTCAGTGATTCGCAGACAACCAATTCATTATGTCATATGTTGCTGACAAATCTATGGTGTCAGAACAGAAAATTGCCGTGTTATTGTGTGTAAAAAATTGTACACAGTAACATAGGCAAAGCAGCAAATTCTGCAGAAGTTTTTTGAGGGTCTGTGATAAGCAGGAAAAAAAATTTTGTTTGTGACTGAAATTATCACACGGATAGCACATAGCATGTGGATATCACAGAAGCACAGCTAAGTCAATATGGTGAAAAATGTTTATGAAAAAACTAGCAGATACAGAAAAATCACTGCTGTTGCAAGATTGCAGATTAAATGTATTCCTATTCAGTATGAGCAAAGTATATAGTTGTATGATAGACGACAATAAAGAATATAAATTAAAATTAAAATTTGAGAGAGAAAAAAAATTTGGTTTAGTATGTATTTCATATTAGGAGTATATTAATTTGATAAAAATTTAATTTTATTTGTAGTTTTCCTTACTTATATAACAAAATGGATATATTTTCCAATTTTCTTACACTTCTTTAAAAATAAATTTGTAAATTTAACTTTAAGAAAATGTTTGATATGTAATGTTCTTTAAATGTTTCATCTCAGATTAACATTTTATACAGATGCTAGATTAAAAAAAATAATATTTCATTCAATTTATTTGGCTACATCAACAATTGTTTGAATGAACAAAATAATTTAGAGTATCTTTACAGTCTAAAAATATTTGCTGAATTTTACATAGTGTAACAGTGATGTCAAAATCAATAGTTATGAGTTATAAAAATAACAGCAAGAAATATACCTTTAATAGTTTTATAAAAATGTATATTTTTCATAATAAAATGCATATTTAACATTAATCTTATAAATTTAATAACAGTCCTCTTCTCAAAAACACTGGAGTGAGAAATAAACAATCATTTTTTTTTAACCAGTAACTGAACTTTAACGTAACTTCCAGATGTTTTCGGCCTTCACCGAGGCCTGCTTCAGGTAATGAACTAAACTGATTTCCAAATTGGACTGTTAGAACAATGATGTTCGACTTTAAACTTTGTATATATCAAACTCATATTCTGACATCAATTCAGAAGTTACGTTAAAGTTCAATTACAGGTTAAAAAAGGTTTTGTTTGCAGATTGTTTATAAATTTAAATTAATCACTTGTAAAATAATATTAAAATTTGAATTGATTAGATTATCAAATTTCAAAATAATAAAATTCGAGAAATATCAATTAAATTTCTTAAATTTTTATATTTTCAACAAGTTTTCCCTAGTACTAACACTTAAAATTTCACAAAACCTTTTCATGAGAAAGAAGAATACAATTATGTAAGATAGTTGAAAAAGAACTATTTTAAGAAGAAGAAAAACATTTATATACATACCTGACGATATTTTAGAAAAGACGAAATATTATCAGACACAAATTCTATTTTCCCATCTGTATTTACAGTTAATGAGAAACCATCTAATGCCTAAATTAAAAAAATTTAATAATCAATTACATTCATTAAATGTTAAATGCAAAAAAATTATTTACCAATGTAACAAAGTGGGGAGAAAAGTAGTTTTATTTTCAAGAGACAGCAACTAAAACCTAAACTAAGATGATCTTGTTTCTATTTTTAATAAGATTCAATGCAAAATAAGGTTTTGAAATAACAGTATCATTTTAATACATCTTTAGGTATATAAACACATTTAATTAAAATTCAATGACGATAAGTAACGAAGATATTAAGCATCACCATGTCCATTATATACATTTTACAAATTACAACAGCTAGAAGAAAATTACAGTGGGTGATCAGGTAACGAACAGATTGGTTAATGAACAAATCAGAAAACAAACACTTTTGTGAAAGATTTTTTATGTATGGACAACAAACACAAGAAGCAACGTAAAATAATGAGTACCAATTGGTCTTCCCTTGTCTTTGGGCAACAATTCGAAACTTTTCAGAGTGCGGGAGATGTCGACATCAATGCTCAATCTGGTATATACTGATCAGATAGTATTCTTCCAAACTTTGAAACTTTCCCTTGTAGTTCCAGCCTTTTATTTTTCTGACGGAAACAATTCTTTTATGTATTCGCGAGACTGTTCGGTAGGCACTCGTTAAGTTTTGCATCTGTTTTTCTTTACGAAAGGTGAGAGTATAATAGCAAAGGTAGAGAGTGGGCAGAAGATGCCTAATGTTGCTGGGCAGTATGCGTAAACAGGTCTACAGTAGGCCACAGTTCAATCTTATTTAAGAAAGATACTGTATAATTAAAAAGACTCAAGCAGCTAAAGGAGTAACAAAAATCACATCTGAGAAATAAAGAACATCGAAGAGTTCATAATGGAACCTGAAACGGATCTGACGACAGAAGAACGCCAAGAACTCTTGAATGAAGAACACCAAGAAACTCGGCGAGATATGTTTTCTTCTGAAAAAGAGGATTAATGCCGATATCTGCTATTAAAGATCTTTTGAAGAAGTGGGAGGATGTCAGAACAACGGTCTTAGAATGGCATCCAAACCAGGTTGAGGTTAATAGGCTTAGGGATCTCTACAATTACAATGCTATTAATTACTTCTGAAAAATCCTGAAGAAGAGAGAAAAGCAATCAACATTAGACAGATTCTTTAACCCCACAAACGAAAAAAACATGACTAATAAAAATGCAAGACTGTGTATGTATGTATTTTTATTATTACATATAAATAAACGTAGTAAGAAAGTATATATTTTTTAATTTGGGGGGGTCTTCAGAATGAATTAATTAAATTCCTATTAAAACCTATGGTAAATTGATAATTGGTTAACGAACAAAGTCTTGGAACGGATTATGTTCGTTAACAGATCACCCACTGTATATTGAAATCTAATAAATTTTTGATAATAAGTTTGCAAATGTTGTGTGTTTGCAAACTTATATAAATGATAATTTAAGAGATTCGCTATTAAAATGCACAATCATTAAAATATCATATAAATATTGCAATAAATGGAATTTCTGTAAACACTGTTTTGATGTGCATTACACTATATCAAATATAACTGGAAATTGTTTACTTCATATATTAGAAATTACACAAAATATTCTGATATCTCAAATATTTTTTCCTGCCAGCAATAAATAGCTCCTAATTAACTTTTTAACATTTAAAATAAAGACTAAACTAATATATAATCTTAATTTTAAGGTATTAACAAATCTGGTATGTAAATACCAAAACTTTTATTGCTGGGAAAAATTTTAAGTGCTATGATTGCAAGCCCTCCCCATTTCAAATGTTAACATTTATTATATTGTCAATTAATATTTATTAAAATTTCAATTCATATTTTCATTATAATTTACATGTTTAAAATACCACTTATTTATTTATTTTTGCCTGAAAATCCTATTTGTATTTAGATTATGCCTATATATTAATGTTTGTTTCAGTGCACAAATAATGTCAGTGTTATTTCTACTTTCTTCATACTTTCGTTTCATTTTAACAAATTACATAACTTACCAATACATGCTTTAAATCAATATGATCCAACCTTCTGTTATTTCAAAGCCAATTATTCTAAGTGAACTAATATTGTAGTCGTTCATATTATTATAAAGTAGTATTTAAATTAAAATGTATAGAAATTTTAAATTTTTACTGTAAATATCAAATTTGGTAATATTTGGAACTAACTACATTTTTTTTTTTGCACAATTATTAAATATTAAGGAAGATGATGTTTATCCAAGATAATATCTTTCATCAATTTTTATTTCCTTCAAGTATCTGATGTTTTATTTAACATAAAAATCTTAAAAATTATAATAAATTAATTGGCCTGAAGGAGGACTCAAACCTGCAACTCCTGCATACCATGCAGATGTGTTGTCAATTATACTACCTGGACCTCTGACCAATCTTCATTTCCAGAGCTGTAAGAATTAATTAATTAATTTCTTTCTTAGGATCTAATTAAATTTCAGTGCATAAAAAGCTCTTTGATTAGCACATTACTTCAACAGTATGAGTGTGTGTTTCCAAAGCTTCTCTTACTACCAATTCAAGCATTTGGAAATTTTTTCTTTTCTTGTAGTTTTTAGCTTATAGAAACGAATTTAATTTAGCTAAAGCTAATAGAAGAATTCTATTTAAAGTTCTAACAAATCTGATAGAAACTGTTTAAGTGTCACACACTTAAAATTATCGATATCATTCAAAAATTTCAGAAGTAATATTACAAATTTAATAAAATGCAAGTTTTTCAATATATAGAATTTATTAAAAGACCATCGTAAATTTTGATTTAACTTGAATCCAAATCCTCTTACATCATAGATTGGACCATATTGCTTTAAATATATAAATAATTTATTCAATCTTAAAAAGTAAAGTTAATAATTCAAAGATCAATAAAACAATTATTAAAATGCATTTAAAATGACAATATAATAAGTCAATTATTAAACAGAGCATATTTAAATTAATTAAAAACAAAATAAAAAATAGCAATGCACATTTTATAGCATATTATTATTATTATTATAGTAAAATTATCAACTGAAACTCCAAATATTTTTATTTTTTGGGAATCACCTAACAATGAAAAAATGCATTTCAGAAATTTAAAGTAACTTTTTCAGTTTAAATAGATCATCATCAATAATAAAATGTAATAATTCAATACAACAATGAACAAGAAAGACGCAGACCAGGTAATTTTTTTTTAACAAATAACTAATACGGATTTTTCTTAGAACAACTTAAAAACATTTAGAATTAAAAGTGAATATCTTCTCACCAAATAAGCTATATGAAATATATTACCAATTTATTAGAAACGAAGAATTTATGAAATTTTGCTCAGGATTAAACACCATACAATTTTTGTCAGAAAAATAAGTTATATGTAAACTAATTGCAACTGCGTGAATTTTGAATTAACAGATTTCAAGTATCTTCTATAATTATTAAAATTATTTTTCAAATAACTTGAAAAAAATCTGTCAAATCTTTAAATTAATTAATTAACTTTATAACCATGAAAACACAGGTAAGTTTTAAAAATTCATTAACTGGCCAGTGGTAATAAGCAAATCAACAATAGCTAATCTATATGATAAAATTAACACACAGTACTTTAATGATTATCACAAGCACTTTCCACAACTAATTCACATCCATCATCTTTAAATGAAATTATTCTAACAGAATGTTGTAATTTGGAATAAAAATAAACTTGAAATACCTTAATGGCTAATCTACTTAAATACTTTAAAAAATTAAACCATCTTTTTAAATACAAAGAATAGAGTAATTTTTAAATTGTTTAATTTACAATTTTTTCAAATTTTGATATCCAGTTCATTCAGATTAGAGCTTACTCACATTGTTTACTGTGCTTTCATTTAAATACTCATTATCTATACTTATGGTGACCCTACATTGTTTATTTAAGAGGACAGTCCTTTATATTTATTTATTCCTAAAATTTAATTAAAATAGTAAAATGAACAGTGACACCCTCATGACACCAATATTCAATTTACCAAATTTATTTTAAGCAATTTATAAATTTAATCAAACCAACATTGCTTATTTAAATGACAGCATTTTGTGAAAATGAAAGTATTTGAATAGGTCATACTATGAGAAACTCCTGTGAATGTAGAAGATTGAGGAAAATGTTTTGTTCATTTCCAGCCACTGGAATTAAAATATAAATGGCAGCTAACTATTTGACAAAGTTTCGTGTATTAAAGGTTATGTCACCCAGTGACAATATCTAAGAATGTAGACAAAACAATAAGTCCTGCAAACATACACGAATTGAAATTTTAAAATACTGTATTTACTCGCATAAAGGACGAGGTGCGACTTTAAAGATCAAAATAATGAAAATTAGATTTATTAATACAATTCTAATTTTATTTAATCTAATCACAAATAAAATATCAAATGCACGTAAATGCACACATTGTCCAGCAAAAATTATTGGCATTTTAAACTTTAAGGAAAAATCTTGTAAAATTGACAACATAATTTTTGTTCATGTGAAGCTGGACAATCAAGAACCTTTTTTGCCAATTCTTAACAGTCGAATCCACTCTCCATTGATTACATTTATGAGTTTCTCTGAAATCTGATTTCCAAGTAATCATGTTTTTTCACGTAGGAATGGATTAAAAATTTTTTTTATTGATTACTCTAATTATTAATATTTTAAAATTGTTTACATTAACAATGCAAACTATTAGATGTTGTATAGGCATCAATACACATAATTCTCTCCATCTTAGTATTAAGATTGTTTTAGAATTCGTAGTTTAATTTTTATGAAAAGAAAATAATGATCTACCTTTTAAAGATATCAAGACAGATTTAATAAAATAATAATAAAAAATCAATGGACCCATGCAGATGTGTTGTCAATTATACTACCTGGACCTCTGACCAATCTTCATTTCCAGAGCTGTAAGAATTAATTAATTAATTTCTTTCTTAGGATCTAATTAAATTTCAGTGCATAAAAAGCTCTTTGATTAGCACATTACTTCAACAGTATGAGTGTGTGTTTCCAAAGCTTCTCTTACTACCAATTCAAGCATTTGGAAATTTTTTCTTTTCTTGTAGTTTTTAGCTTATAGAAACGAATTTAATTTAGCTAAAGCTAATAGAAGAATTCTATTTAAAGTTCTAACAAATCTGATAGAAACTGTTTAAGTGTCACACACTTAAAATTATCGATATCATTCAAAAATTTCAGAAGTAATATTACAAATTTAATAAAATGCAAGTTTTTCAATATATAGAATTTATTAAAAGACCATCGTAAATTTTGATTTAACTTGAATCCAAATCCTCTTACATCATAGATTGGACCATATTGCTTTAAATATATAAATAATTTATTCAATCTTAAAAAGTAAAGTTAATAATTCAAAGATCAATAAAACAATTATTAAAATGCATTTAAAATGACAATATAATAAGTCAATTATTAAACAGAGCATATTTAAATTAATTAAAAACAAAATAAAAAATAGCAATGCACATTTTATAGCATATTATTATTATTATTATAGTAAAATTATCAACTGAAACTCCAAATATTTTTATTTTTTGGGAATCACCTAACAATGAAAAAATGCATTTCAGAAATTTAAAGTAACTTTTTCAGTTTAAATAGATCATCATCAATAATAAAATGTAATAATTCAATACAACAATGAACAAGAAAGACGCAGACCAGGTAATTTTTTTTTAACAAATAATAATATGGATTTTTNTTAAGTTTTTAATAATTTTATATGCATTTTATTGTTTTGGAGTAATTTGTTACTTAAATTTTTATGGAGCGTTACCACGACAAAACTTACTGTTTTATTGTGCGGTAGTTATCACATGCTACATAGAATTACTTTGCAGATGCAAATAAATAAATAAATAATCTGCGAGAACTGCATGTCATGTTAGAATAATAAGTTTAAATTTCAGCTTACTTTCATAAATTGCTGATTAGAATAAGAGTAAAATATGAACAACAGTTAATTATAACAATTGGAGAATAATCAGTTTCACAGATAAATTAAGACAAACATAAAATTGTCTTTATTTTGTTTAATCCTAACATATTAGATTTTTCCCCTCACTACTAACAATTAACACACTATGGAACAACAGTTTATTCATGCATAACTAAATAAAACTTCAAAATTAATTACTTCATTTCTCAGATTACATTTTAAATGACAAATCTGACATGAATGGAGACAAGTAATATATAAATATTTAATATAGTTATTAATAGAACTTGCTATCATATATTTTGTCACATTTATATACAAACAATAAAAAAATTGTTTAAGATATAACATTCATTTTCTAAAAATAAACTTTCTAATGGTTATGCTTATAAATTTTTTTCAATGCAATTTTTCATTGTTATATACACAATCTGATAATTAAAATTTATTAACAGTTACATCAAACAAGAACAAAATTTCGTACAAAATTATTTAAAATATTGAAATCTTCATGTTAAGTCTGCATTGATAGGTCTATCAAAACAGTTTATACATTTTCATATTATTCTACAATTACTAAAATTATCATAATTAAATTTAAGCAAAAAAAATAGCACAATTCTAGAATCAAAAAATGTTTCTTTCTTTTTAAATTTAGAACTTCAAAATTTCAAATTAAATTTTCATGCATACATGCACATGTCTACATAATTAAGATGACATACTTTTAAAAAAATTGTAACAATCAATTGCCAGTTGTTTAAATGCATTTCAATCCATTTTATTAAAAAAAAATACACACACATACACATACAGTCTCGGTAATCTGAATAGTTAGTTCATACATCATGCAAAGAAAGTTTTCACTGTTAATTCTTGTTACTGGACATTTAAATATAAAGTAACTATATAACAAATTAAATATGTTTTATACACAACAAACATTCAGTAAATATCAGGATAATATGTTACACAATAATTTTTTTCAGTTAAAAAAAATTAAACATGTAATAATTTTAAAAATTATAGTTTTGAAATATATTTTCACCAATAAACTAATTTTATTTACAACACTTTATATAATTTACTGGAATATTAATTAATGTTAATTTTAAAAAATAGTCATTCTTTGACTGAAATTATTATAATACTTCTTTTGAATCCATAAATTGCTGCTTTAATCCTCCTTTCGTAATGTCAAAACCAATAAGTATATGACACAAATTTTGAAAAATTTATCATTTGTCTTACCTAATTTAAAATATTACTTAAGAATCATTCAAGGGAGATATACTGACTTAATAAATTAAAGCGTTTGATATGCTGTTAAAGAACAATACCCTCCACTCGTTCAGGTCCTAGCTAGTATCAAAATACTCTTTCTTTCCTATGAACAAGCCATGCTTGTTCAATACTATTTTCATTTTGATTATTTGCCAATTTAGAATATATTATGTCAATACAATCATCTCTAAGGCATTTACAATAAAGATATTTATTTTCAAATTAGGAAAAAAAAAAGTTGTTAATATACTATTTATCTATTAATTCAAACACAACTACAATTTTATCATTTCACAATAAACTACATCTTAGAAAACTGGTATTTTGAAACATTGTCCATTGATTACAGAAGTTTTTCCTAGTAAGCAAACAGTTTGAGAAACTTGAAAAATATCCAGATATTATTCATGATGCTTTTATTGCAGAGTAATTTGATATGGATAATTTTTTAATATAAAAATCTTGTTTGCTGGGTTCATAATCACTACACTGTCAACTTTTAATAATAATGAAAGAGAAGTAAAGTATGATAAAATTATAAAAAATATTTTTTGAATAGTGTGTAATAAATTCTTTCAACATTTTCTCTAATTTCCATATTTTATATATACAATATATACTGATAATATAGGAATCAATCAATTTCAAATTTACATAATTAGGTTTTCTGTATACTTTACATAATAAAACTATGTTATTTCTATCCCTTTTCTGTATGAAATCTGCAATAATTAAAAGAAAGTATACAAAAATTGCAATCCATTGCTAATTTTTTCTGTTTGTCATATATAAGCAATAAAATGAAAACATGTTATCAGAAAAATAAGAAAAAAACCCTTTAAATATCTCCTTTTCTGTACTCTAAACAAAGAATCCCTGAAATCCTACAATGGCAGTATGTCCCAAATATGTTCAGCTCTGTCCCTCACAACACAGTGGGCCTAGAAAAAATGCCATCAGTACAGAGGGAAAATACAAAAGGGTACTTGATAATCATATAACTGACTAATGTTTTTTTAAAGCATTTTTGTTTTTTTCTTTTTTTTAAAGCAAGCTACAAATAAAATTATTATTACATAAGTTGGAAGAATAGGCATTAGTAAATTTAAAATTCAATATCCTTAGTATATTATATTAATACTTGATAGCCTGATTGTTATAACATTTTCTTTCTTTCTTTTTTTTTTTTTTTTAAATTAGAATTATAACTTCACCCCTGTTTCTAAAGGCAAGCAGAACATTACAAGAAATATTACATATTTTGAAGATGGTACAGAAAATTCAGAAGTATTTAAGAAAATAAACATAAATAAAATAAAAATGTCACACTTATAAACTGCAACTGTATGATCAAATAACCAACACCTAAATGTGATTTCCAGCAAATAATAAACAAAAAATTAACTCCTCATCAGGAATGAATACACACACACAAACACAGATAACAGTTCTATCACTCAAACTTCATTGTGTTCCACTCTTTTAAACATTTAAAAAAATGTTTGATATGGACATTATCTTGTTTACATCACAAAATTTAGTAAATAATTATTTTTAAAGCAAGCTACAAATAAAATTATTACATAAGTTGAAAGAATAGGCATTAGTAAATTTAAAATCCAATATCCTTAGTTATACCCAGTATGTGGATGATATTTTGATTATATGGAGAACTAAACCTGATATAGGGAAGGTGGTGTTTGTAAATGTATAGGATCTGCCCATGGGTACAGCCATTCATTAATTAATCAACACCCTCGCTTCCACACAGCAATCTAAGTTAGCTGACACCAGTATGAAGGTTAACAAAGCAGAGTGTAATCGTGTAGTTATATGTTATGAACAGTCCCTACAGCAAATTTACAATAGGGTTGCTAGTGATTTAAATTTGCTCTTAACTTATAGAAGAAAACCCAACGTTTTTCATCTTTTAGCTAATGCAAAAGACAGCTCGGATGACAAAAGTGCCAGGGATGTAGTGTATTCCATTACAAGATGGGACGATTTGACAGATGTATGTCATACATCAGATTTCTTCAAGCCAGAATATGTGACCATAAATATGATGTGGCCAAGGGAAATTATAACACAGCACTTGCCCACTATGCTGCCAAACCTGGGGTTTCCTCCTGTTGGGATAAAGCTACCCTTTTACATAGGGTCTTTGAGCAACACAACATACAATCTTTTGAGGCTTTAGAAATTTATATAGCTGATGTAAAGGAAAATTGCATCAACTTGAACTGTATTCCAGTACTGCAATCGTAGAAATATTATTTAGATTGCCACAGAATGTAATAATAATTTTATTTGTAGCTTTATTTAAAAATAATTTATTTAATTTTGTGATGTAAATGAGATGTCTATATCAAAAATCATTTTAAATGTTTAAAAGATTGGAACACAGCAAAGTTCAAATGATAGAACTTTTTTTTTTATGCATTCATTAGTGATGAGGGCCTCCAAATGATGGCCAAAAATATTTGAACAGTAAATTTTTTGTTTATTGTTTGCTGGAAATAGCATTTAGGCATTGATTATTTAAAAATAAACATAAGATAAACAATAAAATAATTATTTTTAAAAGTTGAATACAAGAATCAAACTAATAATTAACTGTTTTAACATTGTTAAGTAGCTTAGAGGCCATAGGAACCAAATATATAATGCTAAAAGTGACAGATTTGATGCAAGTTTGATGTATTATGTAGAAATGCAAACACATTATATGTAGCATGCAACATTACAAATAAATTGATAAACTGAATAATTAAGTAATAAATAAGAAGTGTTGTTGTCTATAGAGAGGAGAATTTTCTAATGACAATAATTAGAATGAACAAAAAAAAAAAAAATCATTGCTATCAATACATATTTATATTATATATCATCATTAAAACCATTCTGATGTGTAAATGAGACAGTAAATTCATTAGAAGATTAACATTTGAGACATCATTCCAGAAATAAAAGCAAATATATCAACATATTTTGAACAGACTAGTTAAGACAGAGATTTATATATACCCATATTAAATACTATGTATATAGAATTCGTTAAAATTCTGCATTTGAAAATATCAATAACTAATGTTAAAAAATAAAAACATATATCACAAACATTTCTAAAATTTTATTCTGGCATCTTCCAAGTGATTTGGTTATTTTTAATTTGAAATTACCAAATAATTTTGTAATATTTTTTAAAAATATGATCTTAATCATAATATAAATAATAATTAGCTGTNATGTATATTATTTTAAAAAAGAAAAACTGTCTCAAAAATGAATGGAAAAAAAAAATAGTTCCATCATCATAAAAATATACAAATGATGAGAGATGATGCACAATACTGCAGTTTCTCTTACAGCAAATGCCAGAAATGTCCCCTAGAAGTTCTAAAATCTGGAAGAGCAAAGTCCAGAGACTTACAAAATCAAATTCCACAGGAGATTATGTGATCGGCAAAGAAGTCTTCCAAAAACCATAGTCCGAAAACCGGAATGACCATGAGCGAGCGGCAACAGCATCTACTGCAGTGGAAATGCAAGACATACAACTTACGAGTCTCATATGCTATGCCGTACAACTTTAATGTTGTTACAAATTTCTCACTGCACAGTAACTTTTTGGATACCTTGTATCACCTCACAAGAATTTAATGAAAACAAAAATGGCAACCAGAAGAGGATTTATAAAGTTAAACAAAAAAATTCATTTTAATTATTCTCTCAATGAAACAGGATCATAATTTAACTATGTAAATATGAGACAATGGTATCTGTTCTTAATTATATGATTACATAGAAATTCTAAAAATAGAACAGTTATTTAAATATGCTGCTCTTATCCTCTTAAAAAATATATAAAATAATACATATATATGTGTTCAGAAACTTTAAGCTAATCCTTGTTTACAATCATTATATATTAATTACAACAGTTTGCATATAAACAATAATTAGATTCAGTTATTTTTTGTACTGTAATATGAAGTTTTTCGTGTAATAAAAGCTGCAATTACAAATTTTTAACTATAAAACAGTTCATTTTAAATCTTGATATTAAATATAGCATGATATTAGGATAACTACATTATTATTTAACGAATATTAATTAAAATTGAAAATGTTTTATTTCGTAATTTACACTTGCAAAAGTAAAACACAGACGAGTTTAAGTCATTACATTATTTGTAATTTCAGATTACCAAGACTGTACTGGAGGAAAAGAAAGAAAGAAAGCTTAGTGAAAAATAGAAATATGTATAAAAAAATAATACTTTTTTATCCTCTCTAAATCGGCTTGTTTTTTCACTCAGTCCCAATTTTATCCTCTGAAAAATTGTTAAGAGTCCTTGTTTATTTACTTTATTATTCAAAAATATACTGTTTTAAATTGCAGTACAGTAAAATATTTCTGAAAATTTTTGTTTAAGCATAATTTAAATAGTTATTTAGTTTCACATTTGATATATCATTTAATAATATAAATACATCAATTAAATAATAAATCATATAATTTTACATGATAAACTTATTTAACATCAGCTACAGAAGGAAAATGAATTGAATAATTTTCTAACAAATCAAAAATTTATTTATGTATGTGAAATTTAAATATTGTATTTAAATTAATATTTCAAAAAAAAAAAAAAAGTTATATTTAACTAAACAATTGTCCATAATACAATGTAACTTTAATAATGCATACTATTCAAATTCCATTAAAAAAAATGCTTATATTTTTTCAATAATGATATCAGTTCAAAGTAGAACAACACGCTACAAACAAATAATTCTAGACTTCTCTCTCTCAGTTTAGTGACAAAATTTGTGACATCTCAATGAATAATTTTCAAACTTTTATCACAAAACTTCTTAACATCAAGAAATAGAATTGGCATTCGTTAGTGCTAGCAAACATATAAGAACATATCATATTTTAGATGAAAAATGAATAAACAAAAACAGGATATAAAAATTTCTAAAATAATATTAATTTTCATTAAATATATTTTAACATTTTGTAATTATGAAGTATTCTACAGTAAAAAGCAAATCAAATATGAAATAGTAATTTCATCCAAATTTATATCTGAAAGATATTTAACTAGTGAAGAATAACTTCATTTTCTTCATAAATGATAGTTACCACTATGTCTATGTGTAACTCATGGACAAAAATTGATAATCAAGTGTTGGTTTCTCTTAGTTTTAAATTGTTGGGATACGCAGAAAAATGTAATTGAAATTGCTATCGTATCATATGCATACAGCAATGATGTAATAATATTATAAATGCCAGTTTCCTAAAATAAAATGCTTTCTACATAATGGAACACATTTCATTCCTCATCAGTCTATTTTTTGTATGCTTTTCTCCACTTCAGTCTGGTAGATGACTATTTCTTTAATACAGCTAGTTTCACCTTTGCCTTTAAAAACTATAGCCCATCAATCTCAGTCTTACCATCATTTTATCACTGATATTAACTAAATTCTACCCACTAATGATTTAATTCTTTTAATATCATTAATGATTAGAACAGACTCTATATAATTTCCTGCCATCTTTCAATGTACACTCCTGTTTCTATCTTAAGCTTTTTTCCCCTTTTTTATTGGATCAGTGAGTTGATTTTTCTTTCACAAAGTTAATATAGTAGTTTGTACTTGTCCATACACTATTGCAACTTGTGTTCCTTCCTGCAATGAGTTAATAATCTGTCTTTTGCATTCTCTGGAAGCTCAGCTCCAAACTATGCTTATCTAAAAACCAGCACAAAGATGGAAGGTTTATAAGTATTAGATAATTTACATATCCCTAGATTCCCTATCTTTATGTTGAGTCAAGTTAATCTGCATGTTTATTTACTCAAAAATTGTTAACAATGATGTTTTTTCTTTGTTAAATGGTATCAATTATTTTCATCCAAGGGATGCAGATGTAATTTTTGTGATTAAGAACATTAAAAGTATTCTTTCAGAAAATTAGGACATTTGTAGTATTATTACATCATTGCTAAATGAATATAAAACAACAGCAATTTCAATTGCCACATTTTGTGTAATCAAACCACATTAAAAGTAACAGAAAGCTTTTTATCACTTAGTTTTGATCCATGGATTACATTTTGTAATAAAAGAAGTTCATTATTGCTCAAGTAACTGCTTCCCATTTAAAAAAAAATAATATATACTAATAAATCTTAAATCATTGTCCAAGGTTTGAAATAAAAAAACAAATAATTGTAAAGCTAATTTTTTCACTAAACAAAATTATGTAGAATTAAACACACTAACCTTGAGATTCTGTCAGCAGATTGATGAAAATCCAGAAAGCCTATGGTATTCCACTTCTGAAAATTATAACCTGAAGGAGGTCTTAGAAGTAGACTAAAATCATTTGTTTTTCTGGATTTTCATCTATTTGTTGTTACAGAGTTTTAATTTTAAACTCTTGCCCAGTTTGTTAAAATTAGGTATATAAAAATATTCTATTATTGTTTGTTTTGTCTGGGTGTCAAGTGTTTAAATTATCAGAAAATGATAATTGAATAAAAATCCAGAATAACTTATCCTTAAGGCATGCAGACATCAAAATGGCAATTGTTCTATATTTTTATAACTTTTCCTTTTCCAATGTAACATATAATTTTTATGCGCCATTTATTTAATGCTAACAATTTTGAAAATTCTTATCTGAATGCTCAAAAATTTCTTTTAGTTCTTAGTTTTAGTGACAAACACTTATTTTTGAAGCATAAGCATAACTTATGCATCAATAAATAAATTTTTTAAATATTTGTTTGAGAGAAACTAGTCTAGAATATTCTGAAAGAAAAAAAATAAAAAAAATATTGATCTGAAGCTGAAGTCAAACCCACAACTTTTGCCAAAGTCTATATATTTCTCTGGTCTGTGCACTGTCCTATACTTTTCATCTAGTGAGATAAGTAAAAGAATTTTGTCCTAGCAGTTAATACTGCAGTCACATCTTGCCACAAAGTAGCTTTCTAATGTATTAAAAAGTAAAGATCTAATCATGTTTGTTTTCTTTCTTTTAAACTGTTAACATTTTTTTCACATTTATGATCTGTATACATGGGCAAATCCATGGGGAACTATAGAGGCTTAATTTAATTAATTAAGCGCCCTCCTCCGTTAACACCAAAAAATTAGTATTTATTTGTTCAAACTTCAAGATGTTTTATGAATGTTTAGGATCATCTACTGTCTGTATATATATATATATATATATTTAAATATTGTTTAAAGTTTTGTAAAATTGACATCAGGTCATGCCTTAGTATGTTGTCCTAGGATGCCAAAGTGGATACTACAAATATATAAAAATTGGTTGAAAAAAATTGGTTGAAAAAATTTTGAAGTTCAGACAGTTCTTGAAAATATGGGGACAATTGATAAGAGAGAACAAAATTTTATTTAGAAGACAAGACCATGTCTATTCCCAATCTGAAGATAAGTTATTTCATTATAAAGTAAAAAACGATGTTCGCCTAGGTCCCTTGAAATAAATTTTTATTGATTTTCTGTCCCTACTTATGCCATTGGATAAAACATGCACGCATGTATTTATTATGATGATATAATAGACAATTTGTAAATAATTTGTAATAGTTTATTTTTTGGTCTAATGTTGTTAATGGAGGAAAAATATGTTTCATCAAGCTTTCTGAAATGTGTCTATTAAAAAATAAATAAATAAAAATAATTCTGCTGGTATTGTGTATTGTTCAAAAGAAACAAAATAAAATCAAATTTATTAAAATTTCTTTTAAAACAGTGTTTTATTTAATTTTATTTTCATTATTTAAATTTTTTTTATTTATATGGGATGTTCAGAAAAAAGCAGGTTAGAAATTCAAGTTACAGGATTGACTATGATAAATTATTGTTGTTTATTATTATACAGAATAAATTCATACTTTATGTTGTACTTATGTCATGATATTCTAAAGTAGATTTTCCATGTTATGAAAAAAAAAACACAACTAAGTTTTGAACCTTCATAAATCAAAAAGTATGATTTAATCATTAGGCTATTCTACATTTCTATATGTAGATGCAGCTGTAAACTTCTATTGCAGAGTGTAGTCATTAATTCATTTAGAGGGAAGTGCACAGACCATAGAAATATACAGATCTTGCTTCTGTTTACCATGCAGAAATTCTGGTAATTACACAACAACAACTTCTGATCTGATCTTTGCTTCCAGACCAATTAATTTAGAGGATATAACCATACAGGTTGCTTGCTTGCTGCATTCTAAATTAATTGATTTCTAATTATTAAATATAATACAAGCTAGTGGATTAACTGCCAACCTTTTAGTACCTAGTTTCCCTACAGAGAAAACTAGTCATTACACTTGTTATATGTTTCAGTTTAGTTTTCATCATGAATAAATGAATACTACTATTATTACTGAAGGCAAATGAAATAAAAAAAAAACATAAAATAAAACAAAAGAAAAAGAAACATAATTCTACAGCAAAAGACAATAAATGGTTATGTACAATTATGTAAAAAATGTTACTATATTTCAGTGAAATTTTAGACAAAAAAAATTGAAAATTATTAAGAAATTTTTCTTATTTGTGTACTAAAATGGTACTTTATAATCAGTACTGAAAATATGATAATTAATTAACTTTATTAGTCTAATTTATTTACTTTACAAAAACTTGGGCATGGTCCATAAAAGAAAAAGAAGAGAGTAATTCCACAAATACTTGTAGAATTACTCATTGTGTCATTGTGTTTTATTTTTTGTCACCTTTAAAGGTTTTGTCAAATTTTCTACAACTGAAATTTGTGAATAATGTCTAATGCATATACACACAATGCATAAACAAAATGGATATTGCAAATTTATATACAAACCATTTTCATATGACTATACAATTTAAAATAATTTCTGTCACTTATCCAATTTTGATCTAATATCTTTTAACGAAATCTAAATACCGTTCAACCTAAGACACTTGTATCTATATATTCATCATCATGGAAATAAATATTGATCATGTTATTATTTAATTTGTTTTCTTCTCTGAAAATTTTTTATTTATTGGAATGGTTTTAAAGTAACAATTTCTAACAATAAACAGTAAAAAGATAATTGAAATCATTCCACACTTTTACAATTTATTTATGTCCATAAATGTAAAAGTTTGCAATGTGGCATAAAAGCATAAAAAAAATCTGCTTCTATAAAACATACAATTAAATTTTCTCAATAAAAACATACGAAAATGTAAAAAATAATAAAAATGACTAAATTACAGCTTTCAAAATGCTTAAAATCTAAATATAGGAAGTTTGACATCAATTCATGATGATGTTATTGGGTAAGTTCAATAATCTTTGAGTTAACAGTAGTTTATATTGCTGATGGAAAGAAAGCTGTTAAATTTTGGCGTTATCTGAGATAGAAAGCAATAAAAAAAAAATAAAAAATATGATCAAATACACAAAAATTACAGAGAAGGAAAACTTAATGAGTAAATAATTTGCAATATGTTAAAGTAGATTGCTAAATTTATATCATCAAAATAAAAAAAAAAAATAAAAAACAGATTTTATTAAGAACCTTTTGGACTTTCAACGAAGAAAAATCTAAAACTATTGATCAAATTGAAACTGATCAACAACAAATTATTAAAAAAATAATGCATAGACATTATAGATTAACCAGATGTAAATAGTGCCAAAAAATTTCTTTCCAACTTAAAAATGTTTTTAAACATTTACAAGTCATCTCAAATTAAATGTAATTTTTTAAAAAATCTCTTTAATTTTAACTACAATAATTTTATAAATTAAAATGACTTGTACTTAATAATTAGAATTTTTAAATGATCATAGATTGTAAATAATAATTATTCAGAAATTTATTTAAAGCAATATAGTATTGAGTGATCAATAAGTAAGTCAAAACAGCTTAAATCAATGTATAATGATTTAAGCTGTTTTGACTTGTTCAACAGTTTATTATGTATAATATTTTTCAACAGCATATTATTGTTTGAATGTCTAGACATTCAAACAATAATATGCTGTTGAAAAATATTATACATAATAAACAAATTCTATACTTCATAAATATTAAAGTGTTTAAATAATTAAATAATGTGTAAAAATTTTTAAATTTTTACACATTATTTAATCATTGTATTAAATGTCACTTGAAATTCATAATAAGAAATTCATAAAAATTATAGAATACATAACATTTTCTCATTACAAATTGTACTGAATATTGTCATTAAAATACATATCCAACTTTTAACTTTCTTAAAGTCATTTTATTTTTCCAAAATTTGAATGTGCTGATATATGAAGTTATTTATGGCATAATTGTCTCATTACTGAAATATGAGTTAATTTTGAAAAATATATAAATTGTTTTGATTAATGATGATTCACATTTAAAAGTAAGTATAAATGGAGTATAAATAGAATATAACAATAAAAATAAACTGAAAAATAATTATATCATATAAAAAGTAACACGTACAGGGTGGGCCAAAAGTCACTTTACCATAGAAAGAGCTCGCCTTTGTAAAGAGGAAAATGGG
This sequence comes from Centruroides sculpturatus, assembly GCF_000671375.1. NCBI lineage: Eukaryota > Metazoa > Arthropoda > Arachnida > Scorpiones > Buthidae > Centruroides > Centruroides sculpturatus. The sequence goes on from NW_019384308.1 coordinate 427,206, forward strand.
GATCATTTAAAAGATGTTATCTTTCATGTTTAGGCCAAAAAAATCTCCAAGAAGTGTACATTACAATGCTAAAAAGAAACTTATTAAAATGTCTTTTGGCCCACTCTGTATACATGATAATTAAAATTCTCACTATACAAAAACAATCATCATAAAAGATTTCTAACAAAGATAAAAATGTTATATATTTTAAAATATAACTTACTTCAAGTAACAATGGTCCCAAAACATCATTTGCCAAAATTGTAGGTTTACTGGAAGAGACTTCACTTTGTTGTAATTCATCACTTTCTCCAGATTCTATAAAAATCAATACAATAATGTAGCAAACAACAACAAATCCATCTAATAAGCTATTCAGTCTAAAATTCATATTTGTTTACAGAATCAATTTATAATATGATATCAACAGACATGCTGATTTAATACAAGAGAGATTTAACTTGCTAGAAAACATATTTTATCTACTGTCTTACATAGACAGTTTTGATTTTTATGATGTAACTATTGGATTATGGAACTTTCAATGGTTTTTAGTTATATAACTATACACGTAACCTAATACATTAGTATTACCAAGCAATATGCCATATTTTTATCAGGCTACATTAAGGCTAATGAATAATCTGAAACAAAGCAATTTGGGTAGATTGTTTCTAACTAAATTGCTTTGTTTTAAATCATTCATTAGCCTTAATGAAGCCTGATAAAAATCTGGCAGATCATTTGGCTTTTAGTTACCATATGTATCCTAAAAGTTTGTGAAAATGTAAATTTGAATAAGCTTGATAAGATTTGTCTAAACAAATAAAATAAATTTATTGATTCAACATCCAATACTTAGTGAATCATCACTGGTTTCTTTCATGACGTCATATTAACTAGATAGAAAACACAGTATGTACTGAGAGTATACATAATGTAATGTAATTTGTTGTACTATAATTACAAGAATCTTGCAATTATAGTACAACAAGAAATAAAAATCTTGTAATTATCAAAAAATACATTTTAGCAAAGAAAAAAAATTACTTGATAACTGTAATAAAAATTTTATCTATCTTATTTTGCATTTGAATCTTAATACAGTGCACCTTACTGGTAATGATTAGCTTTTGCTAAACACACTGGATCTTGTCAGATTACCAATGATGACGGCATAAAATATCAAATGTATTGTTTATTCCTGTCAAAAGGTTGATTGCACTAACCATCCAAACCCCAGGTGAAGAGAAAGGTTTGGTGGCAGAAAAAAATTACTTTAGCTACTTTTTACGGTTTATCAACAACTTTTGTATAAGGAAAGATATTGCTAACCTCATATGAAGAATAAGGGTAAGATCATATGTAGTATACTTAGTAAATCATTAAAATTACTTTATTGTAGACAAGATTTTGTTATGTATCAGTAAAGCTTTCGTGAAAATAAAAACACACATGTTTTGTTACTATATATTTGAATTATAGACTATTTCTCAATGTCTAACTGCATTTTAATATATTCAATAAAATTGTTAGCAAAGCAATTTTTTGAAAATGTTTTATTTCATGACAATTAGGATGTTATATAGTGCTAAAAATAGCCTTCAGCATTTATATGGTATATAGTAAACACCATACTGAGTAAAAAAACCAACCTTATTAAATGTAAATTGAAAACTCAACCATTTCTGAGATAGATAATCCAACAAAGAACTGGAATTTTTGAGAGAGTTCACAACTCTAAGATGATGATGTCAAACATGCATGGAAATGTGGAACACCTGCAAATATCAACGAAAAGGTTATCCTCTCTATTCATATCATGTGACACACAAAAGCCAGTAAGTCAATTGTTAATAGGTCAAACTGAACCATTTCTGGAATATTATTACTAATGTTATTTTACTCAGTACTGGATATTAACAGTAAATAAATAAAAAAACCCAAAAATTTAATATGAAACATGCTTTCAGTAGATTTAATTAAACCACCACTGTCAAGTTGGAGAAGACATTCAAATACCAAATGTCAGTTCACTACAGCATATACTATCCACCATATAAATTCTAAATTTTTTTCATTGTTTTTTAACACCCTGGATATAAACAGGGTGAGAAAAAAGTAGGTTTACAATTTTACTTATGAATTAAGACATACACATTATCATTATTAAAATAATAATAAACTCTGTTTTAAATACTCAACTGTAAACTTACTTCTGCATCATCCCTATAGGTTATGTGTACACAAACAAAATCTATTGATTTGAAAATTTTATTAAATCATACAAAATTCTAAGTTACCAATTATATTTGATTAATTACATCCCATGCATTTGTTTTAATGTACCCCAGTCCAGGTACTCTGTAATATCTAAAGATATTAAAACTAACTACAGTACAACCCCGCTTAACTCTGATTCAATACAACCATTTGCTTGAAGAAGAAGAAGGAGGAAAAAAAAAAAGCTCAAAATTTACGTCAATTTAAATTATCATTACATTTTATTCATTCATATATATAATTATTTATGAGTACGAACCAATCAGCAAAATGTGGCAATTCGTTGTAGTGCTGTATTTCTGTTAAATCTACATTTGTTTTGTGCAATTTTGGAAAAAATATATCATGGATGCCATAGACAATATCAGCTTTGCTTGGCAAGAATTAACTGATAAATGCACGAACGAAGTGTGGAATAAGTTATGGCTGAAGTTATCCAAGAATTCTCAACAAGAAGAGACTATCGCTGTATAGTTAGGTTGATCAAACTCAACGTAATTGATACAGCAGAGCTAGAAGATGTAGACGAACAGGATATTGAGGAGTTACTGCAGGTTTCTGGTGAGTGTCTTATCAATGACAACCTTCAAGTTGTCATTGATAACTTGAATGAAAAATGACATGGAAATCAAGGCAAAACAAGGAATCCATGTAGAACAGGAAAATAGTGATTCTGAAAACAAATAACCCAAAATATTTCTCTACAGATTTCCTTAGTAAAAGTTTGGTACGATAATCAGAATTTTTGACAAATTGTAGCGAATGATCTAGATTTTGAAAGGAGTGCAAAAGCAAGATAAAGCATTTTGGATGCAATCTCCTACTACTGATATTTGTTTAAGGAAAAAAAAGGCAACAAATGAAACTACATGACTATCGCAGAAAACAAGAATTTCAGAAGAACCAGGATCTTCATCACAAAAAATGAACTTTACATTTCTGTGCGCTATTTAACATATATTATTATGCAAATTAAGGTAAAAATAACTTTAATTTTAAGTAAAATCTGTTTATTTTTGGTCACATATTCCCCTTTCCGTATTTACTCTGTGTCAAAATGACCTCATTTAATGCTGCTTCGTTTAGCACTTTGTCATCTAGGAACATATCCTCCATGTTAAGCAGGGTCATACTGTACGTTAAGGTACCAAAGTGTGAGGTTCATAGAATTTTTTTAAAGAATATTTCCAAGCCTTTCTCTCACAAGAGAAAATGGATTAGGGAATGTTGGGGAGTACAGATGGAGGGGTGTTAGGTATCAGTTTATGGAACCAAGGGACAGTGACTTGAAGAAGTTTGGGAATCATTGCTGTAAAACATTTAAAATTTTCTGGCACAAAATATATTGACATATTTTAAATTATAAACATCTATACACAATAATAACTGTTCCCCTATGTGTCTAAACTAGTTATTAGGTTTAATGTGAATGTAATAAATCTTTGTACAAATCAATTTTAAAATATACTTTCATAATATTCATAGTGCAGTCATCATTTGAGATATACCAATTGAGAACAACTAACTTAAGTTGACAATACAATGCTTTTGTATTTCATAATAAACTAGTAGCTCGGGATGCCTCCTAGTGGGTGTTCTTTACAAATTTCCATGAGGCACGGTTCCTTTGACTTTTTTGTTCCTATCAATATGTTCTACAGCTCTGTTAAAGTCCGAATGGTAAGATTTACCCTCCGAATGAAGAGGTGGCGACCCTCCCAAACCGTAAACCCTGTATTAACAATACAGCCTAAGGAACCATACCCCTACTCGACCCTTCGAGAGATATAAGCCCCTGAAATAATAAATTCCTCTTACAAATATACTGAATTATTTATATTGTTATATTGACCAAATAATAATTTATTGGCCAAATGAATAATAAAAATTTATATTGTTAATTTAAATAAGAATTAAAATTGTTAATTTGAATGTTTGAAATATGACACACGATAGGGGCGCCTCTAGTGTCTGTTATCAAACGGTTACGGGACAGACACCCGTTGAATGGGTTATATATATATAGATTAACTGCTGGTGAATGTAGATTTCTTATGTTTTATTCCTATAGAACTGTTGTCAGAATGAATAACAGCATAATTTCTTTTTCATATCTATTTTATCTGAGTTATGCTCACAGGTAATAGATGTCAAACAGTAAATGATTACCAAATATATGCAGACAGATAGTGAAATATCTGGAAGGAGCTAATATGTCACTCTCATGGTGGCTATGTGGAATAGTCATTTAAAAAAATTTTAATGATTATTCCTTACTTAGCAATATTGAAGTTATTTTATTTACTAATCTACAGTATCTTTCACACATTTCCAGCAGTCACCCAACACTACAAAATCCAAAGTGCTTGGGATCTTGCAATGTTGGGTAACTGCTGAAAATGTGTAAAAGGTATTGTAGACTAGTGATTTAATAATTCCAGCTTTACATTTAGTCTGTGCCTAATCATTACTGTGTTATCATCTGATTATGAAATATAGAATTATTGAAATATAAAAATATTAAGATTTAAATATTTGAAAAATTAATATTTTTATGAACTAGTATATTCATTAACTAGTATAGATGATGGCATATTGCAACAAGAAATCTCACTAAAAATTAAAAATACTTGTTGTTATGGAATAATTGTTTTTTATTTTAGCTTTTATTTTGATTTTTAATTTTAACCAATAATTTGTCTCACATCAAATGAAGTACATATTACTATAAATATACAAAATATGAATTATTACCTTAAGAACATTTCTTAATAATTACATTCAATTAATTTTCATTCATTCTGTTTTTGATACAAATATTTAAGATAAATAATAATCTAGGTAAATAAACCTTAGTGAAGATACTCACAAACACCATGACCAGTTAAAATCCCAAAGACATTTCTGCTTTTGATATAGTATACCTGATGATGTCCATTTTTAAATGGATGAAAATGTGTAAGGAAAGCCTATTGTGATTTTAACAGGTCTTGATGTTTGTGAGTTTCTGGTGAGTGTCTTATCAATGACAACCTTCAAGTTGTCATTGATAACTTGAATGAAAAATGACATGGAAATCAAGGCAAAACAAGGAATCCATGTAGAACAGGAAAATAGTGATTCTGAAAACAAATAACCCAAAATATTTCTCTACAGATTTCCTTAGTAAAAGTTTGGTACGATAATCAGAATTTTTGACAAATTGTAGCGAATGATCTAGATTTTGAAAGGAGTGCAAAAGCAAGATAAAGCATTTTGGATGCAATCTCCTACTACTGATATTTGTTTAAGGAAAAAAAAGGCAACAAATGAAACTACATGACTATCGCAGAAAACAAGAATTTCAGAAGAACCAGGATCTTCATCACAAAAAATGAACTTTACATTTCTGTGCGCTATTTAACATATATTATTATGCAAATTAAGGTAAAAATAACTTTAATTTTAAGTAAAATCTGTTTATTTTTGGTCACATATTCCCCTTTCCGTATTTACTCTGTGTCAAAATGACCTCATTTAATGCTGCTTCGTTTAGCACTTTGTCATCTAGGAACATATCCTCCATGTTAAGCAGGGTCATACTGTACGTTAAGGTACCAAAGTGTGAGGTTCATAGAATTTTTTTAAAGAATATTTCCAAGCCTTTCTCTCACAAGAGAAAATGGATTAGGGAATGTTGGGGAGTACAGATGGAGGGGTGTTAGGTATCAGTTTATGGAACCAAGGGACAGTGACTTGAAGAAGTTTGGGAATCATTGCTGTAAAACATTTAAAATTTTCTGGCACAAAATATATTGACATATTTTAAATTATAAACATCTATACACAATAATAACTGTTCCCCTATGTGTCTAAACTAGTTATTAGGTTTAATGTGAATGTAATAAATCTTTGTACAAATCAATTTTAAAATATACTTTCATAATATTCATAGTGCAGTCATCATTTGAGATATACCAATTGAGAACAACTAACTTAAGTTGACAATACAATGCTTTTGTATTTCATAATAAACTAGTAGCTCGGGATGCCTCCTAGTGGGTGTTCTTTACAAATTTCCATGAGGCACGGTTCCTTTGACTTTTTTGTTCCTATCAATATGTTCTACAGCTCTGTTAAAGTCCGAATGGTAAGATTTACCCTCCGAATGAAGAGGTGGCGACCCCCNGAAAAAAATATTGGAGTAGCCCAAGACATAGCAAAAGGTTGCAGTGCTACATCACTAGTGAGAATTTAAATTTGCTGACTGGAACGCTTTCGGTTAACCGATGTTTCGGTTTACTGGCTTTTGGATAAACGACACACTACTGTATATATAAAGCACCCTTTAAGGATTGTATAGACAATTAAAATCTACAAGTTTTGAAAATGAAAATGAAGTAAATATTTACCTAAAAATGGTCTGTAAAAAAAGCTGAAAACATTTGCAATTAAACTGTTTTTGCTGCATAGTGAAATTTAATGTTTTTGCATGCAACTGTGTGAAATTTGAAAATGAAAATGTTTGAATTTCTGATGAAACTATCTTAACTTTCCTGAATATTTCTCATTAATTAAGAAAAAAAAATTAACTGGTAAATTACATTTGAAACAATGTTATTTTTAATCTGAGAAAATATTACAAGATACAGACTATATGCAAACCTGGAATTATTATACCAGTATTACTAATCTACAGTATATCACTAATACTGTGGATTAGTGATATTAATTAAAAGATATACAGAAAATATTTGAATAAAAGAAATACCTGTCAATATTACTGAAAAATTCATTGAAAACAAGTTCAATTCCATCAATTTGGCAAAAATGAACTACTTAAATAAAGTAGAAAGTTTGTGTTTGTTAAAAACAACTTTCTAGATCAAAACCAAAATATTGACATAAAGCATCTCTTTTTGAACCTTTTTTTATGTTACTGTCAAAGACTAACAATGTAATAAATGTTAATAAATTTATTACAATAAATATGTAATAAAAATATTTTTATTCAACACTCACCACCATCAGTGCACGTTGAATGTCGACATTTACTGGTGTAAGTGAGAAATAATGATATTTAGCAAATATTTTGTACATACACGAAACGACTGTGAATACTGATATTCACCGGAGAATGTTGACATTCGCCAGATATCGGTCATTCACAGTAACATATATATAGATTTTTATTTCTATTATTACAGTTTACCATTAGTTGATTTTCATGTTCAAACATTTAAAGTATTTGAAACCAAATAAAAACTTACTTTATTACACTTTACTCTTAATTAGAAAGGATGCTGAAGATATTATTATAAATAAATAATCCATTTTGGGTCATGAATTTCCATGTTTTTATTGAATTCCAGTTATCATTTTGAAACAAACTCTGATCTATTTGACAACTGACAATTGCATGAAGTTTACATTTCTCTCTAAGTAAGCTTTAAATACAGTTTATGCAAGACAAATTTAAATATATTGATTAACGAAATTATAAGTTCACAGGAAGTATTACTTTGAAAACCTGAATGTGGTCATAAACATCAACAAAAATTTATATTCTTTCCAAAGCAAGCACTTTAATCATATTTGCTGTTGATTTTTCAAATATATATAGTTGCTCCTTAAATCATGTTACATAATAGTGGACTTCTTATAATTTTAGAATTTAATTTTTCTATATGTATATTGTCTACTTGGACCTTGTTAAGTTTCTGATTATCAAACAGAGGAGGTCTCTAGCCAAAAAACAAAACAATATATCTTTACTTTCACATGCTTTAAGGCAAAAGGAATTAATTTGTCTGCCTTTGAATTTGGCCAACAAAGAAGAAAACAGAAAACACTTGTTTAAACTTAAATAATATTTAAAACATTTAATTCATGAAATAATGCTAATATGTATTGGATGTTAATTAGAAGAATATATCTAATGACTATAGCAGCATCAAATCAACTTTTACATGTGCAACCACTAACAGTAAACTCTCTATACTTCAATAGATAGCTCAACTCCCAGCTGCTTTAGTTTATAATCCCTAATGCAATTCTCATGAAAACTCTTACATGAAAAATTAGAAACATAAGTTTGCCAAGTTAAAATTCTTGCCAGTATTTTAATAATTATTTAAATATTTACAATTGAACTTACATTCTGTATTAGTTTTCAACAAGAAAATGCAACCACAATTATTCAGTTATAGTAAGAGCTAGAAGCATTTTATAATGCAAACTAATATTTCTGGCTAATTGCATAGCAATCTTCAAGTTAAAAGAAAATAAATACAAAATTAAAAGCTGTTATTTCGTTATTTAATGTTCATTAATGAGGTTTGTTTGAAGTATAAAATTGGGGATAAAAATTTCATCTAGTTTAATAGAAATGAATAAATAAAAACAAATAATAAAATGTGATTCTGGAAATAAAAGATCTTTCTGGAAAATGTTTAAAATGTATACTTATTTATTTGCAGATTATAATGAAGTTGGAGATTAACTTAATGGATTCTATTGATTACAAATGTAAATATTTCAGGTCAAACACATTAAGCATTTAGTAAAACAGCTATAAAAACATTGTTCAGATGTCTGTATATTATTACAAAAATTACACTACAATATCATTTAGTGATGATAACAGAGCAGTGATGTTTATAACTTCTTTTCATTAGATATATAAAGCAAAACTAGGACTCTGTTTCAACTATTTCTGACATCGAGTGTATTTGCCTTGGCAAAGCATGATTAATAAATTCAGCAACTGTTTTCAGAATTCACTCATCAAATTAAAGACTATCTGCTCCATGTCAAAACATATTTGCCAATCAAATGAAATATATCAATGTTTGTTTAATTTGTTTATATGTTAATATTGCAAACTAAACATTCTCCATCCATCTTTTCTCAAATAAAAAAAAAATTATTACTTTATTCCAAGTTTGGAACAACTATCCAATTTTTAATCTTATGTTAACTGTAAAGTTTTAATTTAATTTTTTTAAAAGACATTAACTCAAATGATCTTATATACAAATTAGCAAAAATATATTTACACCCACTGACACTTTCTCTGGTTTTGCCATATATTTAAGGAAAACTTTATTATAGAATTTTTATAATATATAAGGATTTATATATTATAAAAATTTTATAATTAATTAATTTACAATATCTATTAATATATGAATATTCTGTATATACATTACAAACATATATATTTATAAAACTTAAAATTACAATTACAAATCTAAAAGTGTAATTTGTTAATTCTCTTATATTCCTCAATCCCAAAACTTTTTAACAAAAAAAAAAAAATAACTTAACAAAAATATAAAATTAAGTGTATGCATCTAATACTTTTATTGTATGATTAATTTTGATCGTATTCAAGTTTTTATTATCATTACTCTTCCTTACTTCTTTGTACAGTAGAGCGTCGATTTTCCGAAAGTCAATCATCCGAAAGAATTCCAGTCGGTAAATTTAAATTTTCGCCAGTGCTGTGGCGCTTCAATCTTTGGCTACGTCTTGGGCTACTCAAATATTTTACATTTTTGATACTAAATCAACATCTGAAGTATAATTTTTTATTATTTTTATATTTTTCAATATATTTATTTTGTTTGTACAAAATAAAAAAATAATTTTTAACGATACAATAGTCTTTGTTAGGCTTAACATCGACGAAAATTCAACGC